>NW_006922190.1:1419616-1420202 GCF_000298275.1 Orycteropus afer afer | reverse complement strand
ATCTCATTGTTTTGATTTGCATCTCTCTAAATGGTAATGATTGTGGCATTTTTTCATACATTTGTTGGCCACCTGGATATCCTCTTTGATGAATTGTCTATTCATATCTTCTGCTCATTTCCAATTGGATTATTAGTCTTTTTGTTGTTGAGGTGTTGGAATTTTCTATAAATTCTAGAGATAATTCCCTTGTCAGATATGTCATTGCCTAATACTTTTTCCCCATCTGTATGTTCTCTTTTGCCTCTTTTCGAGAACTCTTTTGAAGCACATAAAAATTTCATTTTTAGAAGGTCCCATTCATCTAACTTATTTTCTGCTGTTTGTGCATTTTGGGTTATGCTTGACAGTCTGTTTATGTCACAAATTAAGGCTCCTAAATTTGCCCCTATTTTTTCCTTGAGGAACTATACAGTTTTAGGTTTCACATTTAAGTCTTTCATCCATCTGGAGTTAGTTTTTGTGTATGGTGTGAGTTACAGATCTTGTTTCATTCTCCTGCAAATGTTGTTGCTGTTGCTATGTGCCATCAAATCAGACCCAACTCATAGCGACCCCTTCCTTGGGTTTCTGAGGCAATATCACT
>NW_006922190.1:1407857-1408976 GCF_000298275.1 Orycteropus afer afer | reverse complement strand
TTTATTAATCTTTTCAAAAAAACAACTCTATTCTTGTTGATTTTATCTATTGTCTTTCTATTTTCTGTTTCATTGATTTCTGACTGAATCTTTTTATTTCCTTTCTTCTGGTGACTGTAGGCTTTTCTTGCTGTTCTTTTTCTAATTATTGGAGATGTTGGTTTAACGTGTTGATTTTGGCTCTTCTTTTTTGTTGTGTGAATTTATTGCTATAAATTATCCTCTGATCATGTTTTTGCTGTGTCCCAAATATTTTGGTATGTTGTATTCTCATTCTCATCTGATTCAAGGAATTTTTTTTTATTTCATTTTTTATTTCTTCTAGTACCTAGTCATTTTTGAGAAGGGTGTTGTTCAGTTTCCATATATTTGCTTTTTGCACTGATCTTCCTATTGTTGATTTCTAATTTGATAGCATTGTGATCTGAGAATATGCTTTGCAATATTTCAATATTTTAAATTTATGAAGGCTTGCTTTCTGGCCTAACATATGGTCTATTACAGAAAGTTTTCCATGTACACTGGAAGAGAATGCATATTGTGCTGTTGTTGGGTGAAGTGCTCCGTAGATGTAGTTGGTGGACTGTATTGTTTAGTTCTTCTGCATCTTTGTTGAGTTTATTTCCAGTTGTTCTATCTTTCATTGAAAGTGGTGTATTAAAGTCTCCTACTGACTGCGAGGAGTTCTGGTAGCATAGTGCCTAAGGCACTTGACTGCTAACCAGAAGGCTGGCAATTCAAACCCACCACTCCTCAGAAGGAAGTTTGGGCAATCTGCTTCCATAGTGATACAGCCTTGGAAACCCAAGGAGAGGTCACTATGAGTCGGGTCCAACTCCATGGCATGTAACAACAACTGTGGAGTCATCTATTTGACTTTTCAATTCTATTAAAGTCTGATTTATGTATATGGGGGCTCTTTCATTGGGTTCATTGATATTTAGTACAGTTATATCTTCTTGCTCAATTGATCATTGTATAGTGTCCTTCCTTGTCTCTTATGGTGGTTTTTGTCTTAAAGTCACTTTCATCAGAAATTAATATTGCTACTCCTGCTCTTTTCTTGGTTGCTTTTGCTTGATAAATCTTTTTCCAACCTTCGGTTTTTAGTCTATTTTT
>NW_006922190.1:1403170-1407612 GCF_000298275.1 Orycteropus afer afer | reverse complement strand
TATTTATGCTTGTCCTCTTTTTTATTGTGATGTGAAGGTTTATCATTTTTCTCTGAAGTTACCCTGTGATTTATAATTTTTCCCCAAAGTTTAGAACAGTCCATTCTATCTTACAAAGCCTGTTGACTTCTTCACCATGTAGAAGTTCTATAACTACATTGTTTTTTCTCTCTTTTTTGCTTTGTAATTGTCCTCATTTGCCAATTGATGTGCTAGTTCCCTGTTTACAATCTTGTAAGCTTATTTTACTTTGGATACTTCCATAGCTGTGTTTGTTTCTGGGTTATGTCATCTTGTGTATCAATGGTCAGTTGGGGTTTGCTATTATTGTTTCTCTCCAAAGGACTCCACTTAGAATCTCTTATAAGGTTGGTCTGGTTTTTAAAAAAATCCCTTAATTTCTGCTTATCTGGAAATTTCCTCATTTCAGCATCATATTTGAGGGACAATTTTGCCATGTATATAATTCTTGGTTGGAAATTTTTCTCTTTCAGGGTTTTATATATACCATCCCATTGCTTTGCTGCTTACATGGTTTCTGCTGAGAAATCAGATCTTATTGCTATTGGTTGTCCTTTGTAGGTAGCTTTTCATTTTTCACATGCTGCTTTCAGGATTCTTTCCTCATCTTTGGTTTTGATGAGTTTGATGATGATATGTTTTGGTGATTTTCTTTTGGAGTCTATCCTGTTTGGGGTTTATTGAACTTCCTGAATGGATATTTCTCATCTTTCATCACATCAGGGAAGATCTCTTCCAACAAATCTTGGACAATTTCCTCAGTGCTTGTTTTCTCTTCTTTTTCTGGAATTCTGATTAAATGTACGTTATTTCTTTTGATTGTATCCCACATGAACCTTAGGCTTTCTTCATTTTGTTTTGGTCTTTTTTCTGATTGATTCCTTTCCGGAGAAGTATTGAGGTATTTGTCTTCAGTCTCACTAATTCTTCCATTGATTCAATTCTGCTCCTTTGCCCATTCAATGTGTTATCTATTTCTGAAATTTTAGTATTAATCTTCTGGATTTCTATCTGTAGATTTAGAATCATTTCTGATTTTCATTTATTTTGTCATTTTGTTCTTATATTTTCTTCTGAAATTGTTCTAGGGTTTTGTCTGTGTTTTCCTTAATTTTGTCAGTCTCTCAATCCTTGAAGATACCTAAATGTAATTCTTTTGAACTCCTTATTAGGGAGTTCCAATGCTGCTTCTTCTTCAGGGATGTGTTCTGGGTCTGTATACTGCTCACTTGTTTCCACCACTTTACCTTTCTTCTTTTTGTGAACAGTGATGATCTGTTGTCTCTGAGACATTCTGTCATTGTTGTATTTAGATCTCTGCTAACTGTTTGTGAGTAGCAGTTAAGGGTGAGTTAAGCTCTTCTTGGTGGTCATTTATTGTTGGCCAGTTGGTGGAAAAGGAAGTCATGGCTTTCACTCAGTAAGTGGAATTGCAGGAGCTGCAGGTGTAGTTGTGTTGGTTGGGCATGGCTGCTGTCTACCACTCAGTTAGACTAAAACAACAATCAAAAAACAATTAAAAAAAGTAAAACCAAACCAAACTCAAGTCAGATCCAACTCATCATGACCCCTCCTTGGGTTTCCAAGGTGATATCACTACAGCGGTAGATTGCCCAACCTTCCTTCCAAGAAGTGGCAGGTGGGTTTGAACTGCCAGCCTTTTAGTTATCAGTCAAATACCTTAGACACTACGCTACCAGAGCTCCCAAGTACAAGCAAGCAGACAAAAAACACAACATATAAACACACAAGAACAATCACCAAAATAAGAAAAGAAAAAAACTAAATTTACAATATCTGGGGAGGGGACAATAAGAGAAAAGAGGTAGAGTGGGAAAATAATGAGGAAAAAAATTGGAAAATTCCAAAAAGAAAAACAAGGAACTGGGTTAATCATGAGAAAGAGAAAAATGACAACCAGGAACAGGAAAGAAAGAAAAAGCTGAAAACAAAACCTGGGAAAGGAAGACTAAAGAATAATAATAATAAAGATGATCAAAAAAAGAAGTAGAAGAATTTTAAAACAAACAAAAACAAACAAACTAAAAAAAGGAAAAAGAAAAAAAAATCTGTGCAGGGCAGGCCAGAGCACTCTGTCGCCATTAGAGTATACAGACTAGGATAGAATTCCTGCCAGCCTAGAACATAGATGGGAGTGAAGGATAGCTGCACCTCCATTCACCAATCAGGTGTGGGTTATAGCAAGGGGAATATCACACTTTTCCGGTCCTTCATGTCTGTAATGTCCTTGCTGCTTCTGACACGTGAAGCCTATTCTTAGATTCCTGGTATCTGGGAGAATGCTGTTGCTTTAAATATCCAAAATGGTTGAACCACTTGTAAACACTCAAAATGGCTGCACCTTCCAGACAAGCAAAAGTTCACAGCTCAGCCTGTCTCTCTCTTTGTTGCTTCACATTTTATTTACCAGCCACCAGTGCAGTCCTCTGTGCCACCCCTTGCTAGCAGGGCTGATTCTTATGTTAATTCTTAAGTGCTAATACCATTTGGCAATATCCAAGCTATCTGTACCCTCAGGATTGCTGACAGACTGCAGCTCCATTTGCCTCCTTTTTTTGGTGTTTTGATACAGGTTCTTCTATAACTTGGAGTTTAGTCCATTTCTGTATCCTTCCTTTCAAAGCTCAGGGCTCCAGAATTATCTTCTGTATCTGTGTTAATTGGTTCCCCCTTTCTTTGTTGAAGAGGGTCTGTGTAGTTTGTCTGTTTATTCCTCCATCTTACAGGAACCTCATTTTTTTCTACCTTTTGACTATTGTGAAAAGTGCTACAATGAACCAACCCTGTTTTACAGGTTTCTATTTTCATTTCTGCCTTCACTTTTTCTGTCATATGTACATATGTCATATGTAATTCTATGTTCAACTTTTTGAGGAATGTCAAAACATTTTGATATTCCTCAAAAAGTTTTGCATAGTGGTTATAAAATTTTACATTTCCACCAGCAAAAGATGAGGGTTTAGCTTCTCCATGACCTTAGCAGCACCTGCTGTTTTCCTTTTTCCAATCATTGCCATTCTAAGGTATGAAGTGATATTGTAATTTTGATTTACATCCTCTAATGGCTAATGGAGAGAGCTCTGGTGGTGTAGTCCCTAAGGCATTTGACTGCTAACCAGAAGGCTGGTGCTTCAAACCCACCAACCCTCCCCAGAAGGAAGGTTGGGCAATCTACTTCCGTAGTGATACTGCCTCCGAAACCCAAGGAGTGGGTCACTGTGAGTTGTTGAATCTTACTCAACGGCAGTGCATTGCATTGCATTGTGTAATGGCTAATGGCACTGAGCATCTTTTCATGTGCTTATTGGCCATTCAAATATTCTCTTTGGTGAAATGTCTATTCTTATGTCCACTTCTTTTTGTCATTAAATTATATAAATTTTATATGTTTTTGGATATTGGACCCTTGTCACATATATGTTTCTGAAATTTTCTCCAAATCTGTAAATTATCTTCACTTAGTTGATAAAGTCCTTTGATAAGTAAAAGTATTTCATTTATATGAGTCCGATTTTCAATTTACCTTTTGCTGCTCATGCTTTTACTGTCATATCTCATAAAGTATCATTAAAAACTACAGCCTCACCCCAACATTTTCTTCTAATAATTTTAAGGTTTAAGTTTTCACATTTAGGCCCTTGATCCATTTTGTACTAGTTTTTGTGTATGATGTAAGACATGGATCCTACTTCTTTCTTCTGCATGTGGAAATCTGATTTTCTCAGAACCGTTTATTAAAGAGACTTTTCCTTCCTCATTGAATGGGGTTAAAATCCTTGTCAAATACCAGTTAATCATAGCTATAGGGTCTATTAATTTTTATTTTTAATTAATACATTTTGAAAATACTTTCATTTTAAATTTTGAAAGTAATTTTTTGAAAGCATATGATAAAAATTGTTGTGTTTCTGGTTAGCTAAAATGTTTATCATTAGGTTGTATCCCTATATAAATTCTGTTAACCTTTTTAAACTTAAAGTCCATTTTTATATTAATATAACTCTAGCTTTTAATTAGTATTTCCTTCTTTCATTTTCTACAGCTAACTTTTCAATTTATTTATGTTTTAGGTATTTCTCTTGGTAATAGCATTGACAAAAATTTGTACTTTATCTAATCTGCTCATTTTGGTTCTTAATCTGTGAATTTAGCCCATTTGTGTGTATTATGATTATTTATATATCTGGAGTAAGTTCTACCATCTTCTTTCTTGTTTTCTCTTGTTTACACGTTTTCTCTCCCCTTTCCTCGTTTCTTTACTTTTTTTAAGGTTAACTGAGTTGGGTTTTTTCTTCTTATTCCATTTTTTTTTCCTTCTACTAGATATACAATTTGGGAGCTCTGGTAGCATAGTGGCTAAGGCACTTGACTGCTAACCAGAAGGCTGACGGTTCAAACCC
>NW_006922190.1:1391182-1402655 GCF_000298275.1 Orycteropus afer afer | reverse complement strand
GGATTTTTTTTTTTTTTTTTTAAGTAGTGGCTGACAATGGATTCAGCATATAGTAGTCTACATTTAGTCTAAACCCCAACCAAAAACCCACTGCCATCTAGTTGATTCCAACTCATAGCAAACCCCATTGGGTTTCCAAGCCTATAAATCTTTACAGAAGTAGATTGCCTCATCTTCCTCCTGTGGAGCAGGTGGTGGGTTTCAACTGCTGACCTGGTTAGCAGCCAAATGCCTTACCCACTATGCCACCAGAACCATTTTATGTCCCTAAGCATTCATGACTTTTTCTTTGCTCGTATTTCATCAAGATACCAGAATTAACAAAATTTTACTCAGCATGATCACTGGTAAAAGAGATTCTTACTATATTAAGTTTCAATAATATAAATGTACTGCAAATAAAAAAGTATATATTTTCTATGGCTGTGTATCTGCTTTTCTGATATTAATTGGTATTCTGGTCTTTGCTTCAAATTAATTGACTGTAGTGCCTAAGGTATTGGACTGCTAACCAGAAGGCAGGTGGTTCAAACCAACCAGCCACTCCTTGGAAGGAAGATTGGGCAATCTACTTCCATAGTGATACTGCCTCAGAAACCCAAGGAGGGATCGCTATGAGTAGGATCCCACTTGACGGCAGTGACTGTTTTTGAGTTGTACCAATCTAAATACAGTTGCAACTTGAAAGAAGATTAGGCCATTTAAGAACCATTTAATCAAATTAAATCTATCATAAGAAGTTCCGTGTGTTTGGGAAGTTTAGATAAACAAAATAAGGTGTGGTTATGCCTATGTCTATTTACATTAGTTTGAAAGAAAAAAATGAGAAATATTTTAAAACATTTCCTGCAGTATTTTCTTAATTCTGTATTTAACTTTTGTATTGTCATGCTATTTTTCATGTTCAAAGTCTTTCCAATTGCATCATAAGCTCCCAAGGACAGAAATTATGGGTTCTGGGGCTCTGCAACTTCCCAGGAATCCAACAAAGCATGCAGGGGTTACCTGGTAAATATGTAGTCACTGTGCCTGAGAATGAACATATACATGATTAGAGAATGCATGAACAAATGAATGATGATACAGGAGATATGAAGATACTAAACACAATGGCCTGCCACTTTTTACCTGGCCTTTATTTTTTAAATTATTTTTATATGTAAGGTAATTGTTTTAAAAAGAAAGTAGTTTAGATAGATAGATAGATAGATGTAGATGTAGATATAGATATATAGATATAGATATAGATATATACAAAACAAACCAGTCCGCAAGGAGTCTGCAAGAGCATAAATTAACAAATACGCTTTATTAGCTTTTAGCAATGGAATGGATTACACAACCATATTTTGAAGAAAAGCTAGCAGGAATTGAGAAAAGGAATAATTTGGAACAAAGTAGCAGATCTCCTGGGGTTAAAGAGAACCTCCCAAATTCATCTGCCCTCTGCTCCAGATACAGCAAAATCATCAAAAAGTCATTTCAGATTATTTAGGGTATATTTCACTTTTAAATACATGCATTAAAGGAGACTCCACAACCCTCCTTCCTTATAAATTTTAGTTTAAAAAATATCAATCGAAATAGTCCTCAATATTAAATCCAAGTCTTCATTATAATAAAAACTAAAAGTAACTGATGCTGTGATAATGCCTTATATGGATTGTTTTATTTAATGCTTACAACTTTATGGTTTAGGAAAATGAAGTTTACAGAGGTTAAATACAAAGAAATAGCAGAACCAGCATTTGACACAGGAAGTCTGATTTCAGGGTCTACCTTCACTATTACTAAATCCTTTGCTTCACTGTGCTGTAACATAACGATTTTCTTCATAATATAATGCAATTAAGTAACACAAACAACAGATCTCCCCTCTCAGGTACCCTCAATTAATAGTTAGTCATATATTTTAAGATTTTTTTGTACACCTAATTCCTATTTTAAAAGAAAATAAAACGGGAATAAGCTGTAGTCATTGTTTTTGTTTCTTTCTCCTCTCTCCAATACTCACTGCAGGCACTTCAAAACAACTCTCCTTCCAACCACCACACACACATACCATTTTTAAATTTCTTTCAGTTTTTCTAAGGATGTAAATTATACATAATTTGCACAGTGATGCACCCACATAGGAAATGGTCAGCCAATGTTAGACACTAACATTAAATAAATCTTGTCTGTAAAGACATTGTGTCACACATTATACCATGATATGTTGTATGAAGGGTCATTAAATATTGTCTGATACAGTTCCCAAACATGAGCCCCTTAGGTTGGAAGTCATTTGAAATATCACTGTGGAAAGGGTGCCTCCCCAAAGTAGAGTCAACCTTAATGACATGGATGGAGTAAGCCCTTCAGGACCTTCACTTGCTGATGGGACACAACCCAAAACGGTAAGAAACAGGTGCAAACATTCATTTATAACTGGAATGTGCAATGTACAAAGTATGAATCTAGGAAAACTGGAAGTTGTCAAAAACGAAATGCCTTTGAGTCAATTCTGACTCATAGCAACCACTATTGGGTCCCAAGGTGGTAAATCTTTATGGAACTAGATTGGCCAGTCTTGTTTCAACTGAGTGGCTTGTGGGTTTAAGCCACCAACATTCTGGTTAGCAGTCAGACACCTTAGGCGCTATGCTACCAGAGCTCCTAGGTATTACCAAAAAAAAAAAAAAAAAATCACTGCCATAAAGTCAAATCCAACTCCTAGCCACCCCTCCTTGGGTTTCCAAGGCAGTATCATTACAAAAGTAGATTGCCCAAACTTCCTTCCAAGGAGTGACTGGTGGGTTTGAACCGCCAGCCTTCTGGTTAGCAAAATGCCTTAGGCACTACACCACTAGATCTCCTCCTAGGCATAAGTGAGCTGAAATGGACTGCTATTGGCTATTTTTAATCAGACACTCATATGATCTACTATGCTAGTAATTACTAAGATAAATGGTTTTGCATCAATGGTCAAAAAGAACATCTCAAAATCTATCTTGAAGTGGAGATGCTAGATTGAGTGGGAGAAAAATGTGGAAAAACCTCAAAATCATAAAAAAGACCAGGTTTATTTGTCTGATAGATCCTGGTGAAACCCCCATGACTATGGTCCTTAGTTACTCTTCAGGCCTGGAATTAAACTCATCCTCATGTCTTCCAGCTGAATAATAGGCATATACTGTAAATGTTTACCTCAGGCAGATACACTTCTTAGAACAATCAATAATGGGAGATCAGAAAGGCAGTATTTCCACAGGGAAATCGCTCAGGGATCAGGAATGCATAGGAAAGGATGATGAAGGAAAGAGGTAACTACAGGGAGGAAGTGGGAAGACAGCTATTATATTATGGTGATTGCAGTTAGTGTCATGAAACAAAATGTGTATGAAATACTGTATGGAAAATGAATTTGCTCTGTAAACTTTTACCCCAAACACAATTAAAATTAAAAAAAAAAAAAAAAACTATGCTAAGTACAATGCTGTCAGTGACAGAACAATATCCATATGCTTATAATGATATAAGGAAGACCAGCCAACTATTGTTGTAGTTGTTAGGTGCCCTCGAGTCATCTCCAACTCATAGCAATCTTATGTACAACAGAATGAAACACTGCCCAGTCCCATGACATCCTCACAATTCTTGCTATATCTGAGCCCATTGTTGCAGCCACTGTGTCAATCCATCTCATTGCGAGCCTTCCCCTTTTTCATTGACCATCAACTTTACAAAGCAAGATATCCTTCTCCAGGAAACAGTTCCTTCTGACAACATGACCAAAGTAGGTGGGACAAAGTTTGGCCATTCTTGCTTCCAAGGAGCATTCCAGTTGCACTTCATTCAGGACACATTTGTTAGTTCTTTTAGCAATCCATAGTACTCTCAGAATTCTTTCCCAACACCACAACTCGAAAGCTCTTCCAACAACTTCTTTGCTCTTCCTTATTCATTGTCCAACTCTTACATGCATGAGAGACAAATGAAAATACCATGGCTTGGGTCAGGCACACCTTAGTCTTCAGGGAGACATCTTTGCTCTTCACCACTTGGAAGAGGTGTTTTGCAGCAGATTTTCCCAATGCAATACATTGTCTGATGTCTTGACTGCTGCTTCCACTGGTGTTGACTGTAGAACCAAGTAATATGAAGCCTTTGACAACTTCAATATTTTCTCCATTTATCATGATGCTGTTTACTGATCCAGTTGTGAGGATTTTTGTCTTCTTTATATTGAGGGGTAATCCATATTGCAGACTGTAGTCTTAAATCTTCATCAGTAAGTGTTTCAAGTCATCCTCATGTTCAGCAAGCAAAGGTGTGTCATCTGCACATCACAGGTTATTGGAGGTTATCTTCCTCCAATCCTGATGCCATGTTCTTCTTTGTATAATCCATATTGTGGGATTATTTGCTCAACATACAAACTGAATAAGTATGGTTAAAGGATTCAACACTGATGCACTCCATTCTTGATTTAAAACCTTGCAGTATCCTCTTGTTCTGTTTGAACAACAGCCTCCTGGTCTATGTGTGGGTTTGACATGAGTGCAATTAAGCATTTCCCATTCTTATCAATGTTCTCCATAATTTGTTATGATCTACACAATTGAATGCTTTTGCATAATCCATAAAACATAAATAAACATATTTCTGGTGTTCTTTGCTTTCAGCCAAGATCCATCTGACATCAGTAATGATATTCCTTAGTCTACATCCTCTTCGGGATCCAGCTTGCTTTTCTGCTGCAACCATTTTTGAATTTTCTTCAAGAAGATTTTTTTTGCATGCAATATTAATGATATTGTTTGATAATTTCCACATTCTGTGAGATTCCATTTCTTTGGGATGGGTGCAAATATGGATCTCTTTCAGTCAGTTGGTCAGATAGCTGTCTCCCAAATCTCTTGGCATAGCCAAGTGAGTGCCTCCAATACAGAATCTGTTTGTTGAAACATCTCAACCGGTATCCCATCAATTCCTGGAGCTTTGTTTTGCCCCAATTCCTTTAGTGCAGTCTCAACTTCTTCCTTCAATACCATTGGTTCTTGCTCATATGCCAACTCCTGAAATGGATGAACATCGATCAATTCTTTTTGGTACAGTGACTCTGTGTATTCCTCCCATCTTCTTTTGTTCTTTTCTGCACCATTTAATATTTCCCACAAAATCTTTCAATATTGCAACTTGAGGCTTAAATTTTTTCTTCATTTCTTTCAGCTTGAGAAATGCTGAGCATGTTCTTCCCTTTTGATTTTCTAACTCCAGGTCTTTGCACACTTCATTATAATAATTGGCTTTGTCTTCTTGAACTGCTCTTTGAAATCTTCTGTTCAGCTCTTTTATTTTATCATTTCTTCCATTTGTTTTACCTACTCAAGGGCAAGTTTCAAAGTCTCTTTTGACATCCATTTTGGTTTTTTCTTCCTTTCCTGTCTTTTTAACAACCTCTTGCTTTCTTCATGGATGATGCTCTTGATATCATCCCACAGTTACTCTGGTTTTTGGTCCGTGGTGTTCAATCCATCAAATCTATTCTTTAGATGGTCTCTAAATTCAGGAAGGATATATAATCAAGGTCATATTTTGGCTTTCATGGACTTATTTTAATTGTCTTCAGCTTATGCTTGAACTTGCATATGAGCAGTTAATGGTCTGTTCCACAATCTGCTCCTGGCCTTGTTTTGGCTGAAGATATTGAGCATCCCCATCATCTCTTGCTACATATATAGTCAGTCTGATTCCTGTGTACAACCTCTTGTGAAGTCCATGTGTATAGCTATCATTTGTGTTGTTGAGAAAAGGTATTTGCAATGAAACAAGCTGTTGGCCTTGCAAAATTCTATCATGTGATCTCCAGCATAATTCCTATCACCATGGTCCTATTTTCCAACTACCAGTTATTCTTGTTGGTTTCCAACTTTTGCATTCTAATCAACAGTGATAATCAACACATGTTGATTGCACATTTGGTCAATTTAAGACTGCAGAAGTTGGTAAAAATCTTCAGTTTCCTCATCTTTGGCTTTGGTGGTTGGTGCTGGTCTTCCTTGTAAGTATATGGATATTATCTTATCACTGACAGCATTGTATTTCAGGATAGTTCTCGAAACATTCTTTGTCATGATGAATGCCATGTCATTCCTCTTTAATTTGTCATTCCTGGCCTTAGTAGATCATATAGTTGTCTGATTCAAAATGGCCAAAACCAGTCTATTTAAGCACACTGAAGACTAGTATATCAATCTTTATGTGTTCCATTTCATTCTTGACAACTTCCAATTTTCCTAGACTCATATTTCCTACATTCAATGTTCTGATTATTAATGGATGTGTGTAGCTGTTCCTTCTCATTTTTGAGTCATGCCACATCAGTAACTGGAGGTCCTGAAAGATTTACTCTATCCATATCATTAAGATCAGCTCTACTCTGAGGAGGCAGCTCTTCCCTAGTCATATTTTGAGTGCCTACTCATCTGAGGGTATCATCTTACAGCACTATATCAGACAATGTTTCAGGCTATTCATAAAGTTTTCTGGTAATACATCATACAGTGTTTCACTGCTATCATATGGTTTTCACCGGAATTCTTTGAGAAGTGGATGGCCTCATTTTTCTTCTGAGTCTGTCCTAGTCTGGAAGCTCCACTGAAACCTGCCCACCATGAGAAACCCTGCTGACATTTGTAACACTGGTAGCATAGCCTCCAGCCTCATAGCAACACATAAGCCATGGCAGGATGACAAACTAACAGACAAGCTCATCTCCATTAGCTATTCCAAACCACTCTGCTCACCTTCTGATTACCCTTCAAGCTGCTCCAAAACCCCTAAGCCTGGCTTGCCTTCTGGGCCCCCTTAAAGCTGCTTCAAAACCCCTATGAGTTAATACTAGTAGTAGTATTATTAGAATCATATTAGTGTAGTTAATACTACTTTTTTTTTTTCAAATTTATGCACCAATCATTAAAGCCAAAGATGAAAAAACTGAAGATTTTTACTGACTTCTACTGTCTGAAATTCACCAAACATGCAATCAAGATGTACTGATAATTATTGGTGATTGGAATGCAAAAGTTGGAAACAGAGAAGAGTAATTGGTAGTTGGAAAATGTGGCCTCAGTGATAGAAATGACACTAGAGATCACATGATAGAATTCTGCAAGAACAGCTTCTTCAGTGCAAAAACCTTTTTTCTTCAACAACATGAACAGAGGTTGTACACATGGAACTCAACAGATGGAATATAAAGAAATCAGACAGACTGCATCTGTGGAAAGAGGCAATGGGGACCATAATATAAGCAGTCAAAACAGTGCCAGAAGCTGACTGTGGAACAGACCATCAATTGATCATATCCAAAGTCAAGCTGAAGCTGAAGAAAATTAATGTATGTCCATGAGATTATATCCTACCTGAATTTAGAGATCATTTGAGAACAGATTTGACATTCTCAACACCAGTGACTGAAGACCAGATGAGTTGTGGGGTGACTTTAAGAGCATCATACATGAAGAAAGCAAACAGTCATTAAAAAGTCAAGAGAGGAAGAAAAGACCAAAATGGATGTCAAGAGACTCTGAAACTTGCTCTTGAATGGAGAGTAGCTAATGCAAATGGAAGAAGTGACAAGATAAAAGGGCTGAACAGATTTCCAAGGGCAGCTTGAAAAGACCAAGTAAGTATTATAATGAAATATGCAAAGATGTGTTAGAAAACCAAAGGAGAAAAACTCACTCAGCATTTCTCAAGCTGAAGGAACTGAAGAAAAAATCAAGCTTTAGGCACCAAGGAAAAGGAAGAACTGCTGTATGGAAAGTGAATTTGTTCTATAAACTTTCACCCAAATCACAATTGCCCTAGGTGCTCTGTTATTGTTGTTGTTGTTGTTGTTATGTGCCATTGAGTCAGACCTGACTCATAGCGACCCCTCCTTGGGTTTCTGAGGCAGTATCATTCCAGAAGTAGATTTCCCAACCTTCCTTCCAAGGAGTGGCTGGTGGGTTTAAACCACCAGCCTCCTGGTTAGCAGTCAAGTGTCTTAGGCACCATGCTACCAGAGGTTCTCTGGAAAATAAAAATGTATTATACAAGTTACTTACATGGCTAGGTGATCAAGATAATGAAAGATATTTTGATCATTAGTCAGAGTCGATAAACAAACAAATAAAAATAATGAGGTAAAGTAGTGGACCTGAGGTCAAAAGTGATGGGTTCATATATATATTTTTTTTTAAATGTCATAATACGTATGAAAGCCAAGCTATGAAAATGAATGAGATGATCTAGCATGAAGTTAGGAAGACATCTTAGATTTGAGCAGTAAGAATTCCACCATTTAGGCTTTGGTAGGTGGCTTTGGTAGATGCTGGCCAATAAGGTGGATAAGCCAGTGATTAGAAAACCAATACCATGAAACTTGGCATCCCTGAATGTTAGAGAGAAGATTTTTCAAATAAAGTTATAATCAACTGGGTTGAATGATATTGAAAAGTTAAGTATGATAAAGACTGAAGGGTATTCATTGAGGAAGTCACAGTTACCTTGACAAGAGCCATTTTGATGGAGTTGTGGGCATGGTGGCCAGAGTGGAGTGGATGAAAATTGAACAGGTAACTAGAAAGCAGAGACAACAGAAATGGAAAAATGTAAAGGAAGTAAAGAGAGGGCAAGTTCCCAGAGGAGTCTATGAGAAAAGAAACGGGTTTTATTGTGGCTACTACTGCAGTTTTTTAATGAGAAGTAAAAGTATATTAATATCATGATGAAAATGATACAAGAGAGAGACTGATACTTTGATATCTAACAAAGTAAATAGTCTTTCAATTCTTTTCTTTTTCCAAAATGATTTCAGCCTTTTTTTTTTTTTTTTTTTCTTTTCATCTTCCTTTACATTCATACGGGAGTTTTGTTTTCACCTTGGTTAATTATGTATTGGCAAGCCACAGCTAAGTCTAGATCATCCCTTAAGTTTAAATACATGAACTTTTTCCGAGTTGTTTAAAATGCTTTACCATGAACATTAACTTGCTATTTTTATTTATCTCACTGTTGTTGTTGTTGTTGTTGTTGTAGTTGTTAGGTGCCATTGAGTCGTGTCTGACTCATAGTGACCTTATGTAAAACAGAACGAAACACTGCCCATTCCTGTGCCATCCTGAGGTTCCCTGCTATACCTGAGCCCATTGTGGCAGCAAGTGTGTCAATCCATTTTTTTGAGAGCCTTACCCTTTTTCATTGACCTTCTATTTTATGATATCCTTCTCCAGGGAGTGGTCCCTTCTGACAACATAACCAAAGTAGGTGAGACGAATTTTGGCTATTCTCGCTTCCAAAGAGCATTTTGGCTGCACTTCTTCCAGGACATATTTGTTAGTTATTTCAGCAGTCCACAGTACTTTCAGCATTCTTCGCCAACACCATCATTCAAATGCATCAACTCTTCTTTTGTCTTCCTTATTCATTGTCCAGCTTTCACAGGCATAAGAGGCAATTGAAAATACCATGGTTTGGGTTAGGCACACCTTATTCTTCAAGAGGACATCTTTGTGCTTCAGCGCTAGAAAGAGGTCCTTTGCAGCAGATTTTCCCAATGCAATACATTGTCTTGACAGCTGCTTCCATTGGTGTTGATCATAGAACCAAGTAATATGAAGCCTTTGACAACTTCAATCTTTTCCCATTTATCATGATGCTGTTTACTGATCCAGTTGAGAGTATTTTTGTCTTCTTTATATTGAGGTGTAATTCATACTGCAGACTGTAGACTTCAATCTTCATCAGTAAGTGCTTTAAGTCATCCTCACTTTCAGCAAGCAAAGTTGTGTTGTCTGCATATCACAGGTTGTTAATGAGTCTTCCTCCAATCCTGATGCCATGTTCTTCTTCATATAGCCCAACTTCTTGGATTATTTGTTCAACATACAGGTTGAATAAGTATGATGAAAAGATACAGCACTGACACACTCCCATCCTGATTTAAAGCAAGCAGTAAGTCCTGCTCTGTTCCCATGACAGCCTCCTTGTCTATGTACAGGTTCCTCATGAGTACAATTTAGTGTTCTGGAATTTCCATTCTTCTCAATGTTATCCATAATTTGTTATGATCCACAAAACTGAATGCTTTTGCATAGTCAATAAAACACAGGTAATATCTTTCTGATTTTCTTGGCTTTCATTCAAGATCCATGTGACATCAGCAATGATGTCCCTTGTTCCACATCCTCTTCTGACTCCAGGTTGCATTTCTGGAAGTTCTCTGTCAATATACTGCTGAAAAAATTTTTTAAATTATCTTCAGTAAGATTTTACTTGTATGTGATATTCATGACATTTTTCGATAATTTCCACATTCTGCGGGATTACCTTTCTTTGGAATATGTACAAATATTGATCTCTCCAGTCAGTTGTCAGGTAGTCATCTTCCAAATCTCTTGGCATAGCTGAGTGAATGCCTACAGCACTGCATCCATTTGTTGAAACATCTCAATGGGTATTCTGTCAATTCCTAGAACATTGTTTCTTACCAATTCCTTCAGTGCAGCTTTGACTTCATCCTTCAATGCCATTGGTTCTTGATCATGTGCCACCTCCTGAAATGGATGAATAGCAACCAATTCTTTTTTGTACAGTGACTCTGTGTATTCCTTCCATTTTATTTTGATGTTTCCTGTATCATTCATTATATTGCCCATAGAAACTTTCAATATCGCAACTCGAAGCTTAAATTTTTTTCCTCAGTTCTTTCAGCTTGAGAAATTCTGAGTGTGATCTTCCCTTTTGGTTTTCTAACTCCAGGTCTTTGCACATTTCATTATAATAATTGACTTTGTCTTCTCAAGCTGCTCTTTGAAATCTTCTGTTCAGCTCTTTTATCTTGTCATTTCTTCCATTCGTTTTCTATTCAAGGGCAAGTTTCAGAATCTCTTCTGACATCCATGTTGTTTTTTTCTTCCTTTCCTGCCTTTTAATGACCTTTTGCTTTCTTCATGGATGATGTTCTTAATGTCATCTCACAATACCGCTTGTCTTTGGTCATTGTTGTTCAATGCATCAAATCTATTCTTTAGATGGCCTCTAAATTCAGGAGGGATATAATCAAGGTCATATTTTGGCTCTCATGGACTTCTTTTAATTGTCTTCAGCTTTAGCTTGAACTTGCATATTAGCAGTTGATGGCCTCTTCCACAGTCAGCTCCTGGCCTTGTTTTGGCTAAAGATAGAGTTTCTCTATTGTCTCCTGCCACAGATGAAGTCAATTTGACTCCTGTGTACACCATCTGGAGAAGTCCAAGTGTATAGCAGCCATATGTGTTGTTGAAAAGGTATTTGCAATCAATAAGTCATTCGTCTTGCAACATCGTATCATGTGACCTCCAGCATTTTTTCTATCACCAAGGTCACACCTTCCAACTGCAGTGATTCTTCTTTGTTTCCAACTTTTGCATTCCAATCACCAGTGATAACCAACACATCTTGA
>NW_006922190.1:1377323-1390018 GCF_000298275.1 Orycteropus afer afer | reverse complement strand
TGCCCAACCTTCCTTCTGAGGAGTGGCTGGTGGGTTTGAACCGCCAGCCTTCTGGTTAGCAGTCAAGTGCCTTAGGCACTATGCTACCAGAGCTCCCCACTAGACTTATATAAAACATAAAATTATGTAAAACAAAAAAGTTTAATTGTAGTAAAAAACATTATTAATCATGGTTAAATTTTAAAAATACTTTAAAACAGAAAGTAGAAATCAAAAGCTCTCTCAATGCCTAATATTTTAAGCATTTTGTCCAAATTTTTTTAAAATATATATGTTTGAGTGTGTGTATATGTGTGTGTGTGTATATATATATCTTTAGATCTATGATTAAAACAGAGAAGAGTCTGTAATGAGTTGAAAAGATTTTCTGAATGAGGTGTCAGCTTAATGCAATGAGCAATTATAAAGAAATGGTTACAAATAACTCCTTGGAAGGAAGGTTGGGCAATCCTACTTCTGTAGTGATACTGCCTTGGAAACCTGAGGAGGGGTCGCTATGAGTCGGGGCTGACACTACAGCACATAACAACAACAACAATTCCAGAAAGAGGGAATGATTAAAACTATCTTAATAAATGATTATATTTTCACTTTTAAAAATATGTTTATAAATAATCCTAATGATTCCTTTCTGAAAAATTATATTTCTGCATGGCTATGTGGCCACTAGGAGCTCTGGTAGCATAGTGACTAAGGCACTTGGCTGCTAACCAGAAGGCTAGCGGTTCAAACCCACCAGCTACTCCTTGGAAGGAAGATTGGGCAATTTACCTCCATAGTGATACTGCCTCGGCAACCCAAGGAGGGGTCGCTATGAGTCAGGTCTGACTTGATGGCACATAACAACAACATGTGTCCACTCACAGTAATTTTATTGCACTATTATTTTTAAAACCTCTTAATTTCCCAAAAAAGAAATTCAAATATACTCATATTTTCTAAATTAAATTTAGTAAATTTTTTTTTCATAAATTGTTGTAGAAAACAGGGAAAGTGAACTTTGCTTTGTTTAACATCTTATCTCAATATGGAAAAATCTCAGGATGCATATTAAAGAAAATGATTGCAAATATTCCATTTATGAAAATAAATTATACTTTTGCAGTTTTAAACCTCTCACACCATCAGAATATAAGATATTTATATTAATGGCACTTTGCTATTATGGTAGAAATGTTGAATTATTTGTAATGTCCATTTGCCCAATTCTTTAATACCTGAAATTTATACACTTTGAACACTAAAGAGAAAGAGGCAACCTCCACTTTTGCTTAGAAATTTAATATTCAAAAGAGAATTATATCAAAAGAATCAAGAACCTGAAGAATATCCATACACAAATTCCAAGACCTAAGAAAAAATATGTATCTAGAAAATCAAAAGTCATTCAAAGAATTCCCATGGAAATCTAAATCCCCTACACAAATGGCTGTATAGATATACAAAAAGATTAGTTTTCTCTGCTCCTAATCCTATGGATTGCTCTCTTGGCTGGAATTCAAAGAACATGGATCTCAAGGTCAGGAGTCTGTTCCCAGTTCTGATGGTCTGCTTCTTCTGTTCAAAATACTTGACCAATCTGTGCTTTAGGAGATGGCTGAATTCAAGTAACTTAAAACCACATACAAAAACAAGTTTTCTTGAAGACTAAATGTGTACCTGTACTGCAGCATAATGAATTGTCTAAATTAGTGATGGATAAGACTCAATATCAGCAGAAATCTGGTTCTTTTGAGACAGACGACAGGTATATGTCAACTTTCCCATACACTACCCACTGTCATTGAATCAATTCAAACTCATAGCAACCTTATAGATCCTAGTAGAACTGCCCCATAGGTTTTCCAAAGCTGTAAATCTTTTTCTTTTTTTTTCCCCCAAGGGAAAAGCTGATGGGTTTGAACTGCCAACGTTTTGGTTAGCAGCCAAATGCCTTAACCACTGTGACACTTAAGCTCTATTTCACCTTCCCACTTCTTCATAATTCCTGACAACAGCTGCTCCCTACACAGCACTCTTTGCTTTTTTGCAGGATTTCATAATTTGCTGCAATAGTCACACAGAATTCACAAAACCATATTCATATAGGTTATTAGGGAAATAAAAGGAATAACTGAGGATCAGGATGAGGAAGCATTTAGGAAAGGTCTGGCAGGTTCATTCCAGAAGTGGAAGAAGTGGAGAGCATAATCCTCCATTTGTCAATGAGGGACAGCTTCTAACTAGGACAGCTTCTTTAGCTGCTATCAGCTGTTAGGCTTCCCCCCATTGGCCTCTCAGTCACGGGCTCTGCCACTGGGGCTCTCACTGTCTTCAGCCCTTGAATTATTTATTTTATAGCTCTTTTAGGAGGTTCCTCTGAGAGGAACCTCCAGTCCAAATTGTTTCACTCCAGGCTTTTCTTGGTCTTGATGTTCCTTCTTCCCCTTTAAAAATATCTGTTAGTTGGTCCCTTGTATGAGCAAACTCCTTGCCAATTTCAATGCATGGCCTGCCCAACAGTACCATGAACCAATCAGCCTCCTCAGTGGACTTCAAGTTGCTCAATTTTATTGGGTAGTTTTAGTACACCACCAGTATACTGACTAGTATATCAGTCCCTGCAAGGTCAGTAAAATAGACAAATCACAGGGCTTTCTAACTAGTATACTGACTAGTATGCCAACCAATCCCTGCAAGGTGAGTAAAACTGACTAATCACAGGGCAGACATGGCCCAGTCAGCCATTTTTGATAGAATTACATGCCCAGGTCCAGAAAGGCCATATGTAAGAGAAACCTGTTGCACTGCAGTACCTCCTAGAATCTAAAGAAATAAAATACTATAAAAACTAAGGAAATGGAACGAAGAAATAAAGACTGTTGGGAACCGAAGCATTAACATTCCTTTCCCACTCAACCACCCCCCAACCCCGGAACCAAATATCTCTTCTTTGATTATCTTCTGTCTGCTTTTTCTTCTTCTCTCTCCATATTTGCTCTGTAGTTTTTCCAAGTGATCAAATACAATGATCCTCACCTGTATCTCCTTATAAATCCCACATTGTTGTTGTTGTTTGCCATTAAGTCATCTCCAACTCATGGTGACCTAACATACAACAGAATGAAATGCTGCTTGATCTTGTACCATGTTCATGATCATTGGGATGCTTGAGTCCAGTTGGACAGTATTCTGCTGTGATCTATAGGGCTTTCATTGGCTAATTATCATCAATAGATCACCAACACTTTCTTCCTAATTTGTCTTAGTCTAGAAGCTCTGCTGAAGCCTTTCCACCACAGGTAATCCTGCTAGTATTGAAATGCCAGCAGCCTAGCTTTCAGCATCATAACTGAGCAAGCCACCACAGTGCAAGAACCTCACAGATAGGTGGTAGATAAACTTCATACACATGCTTAAATGATCAACTCTATCCAAATTCCACTTCTTATTTGACTCTTTGGGCTATTGGTTTTGGTTTTATATGGTAGCTAAATGGAAAATGAAAGGAACCCCTTCTCATGTTCTCATGGGGACTGACTCCCTGTCTTTCTGTGTAGTATCTGTATCTATAGGTTCTGGAATTTATCTGCGTTGTACTTTAAACAAGAATCAGGCAAAAGTACAAGTTGTATTGATATTATTTATTGAATAAAGTAGAATTTGAAAGTTTGGAATGCCCAAAAGGATAGATTTATGAGTATATTCAACCTTCACTTAATGTTTTTGACTTATTCTTAAAAATTGTGCTAAGTGAAAAACTATAAAATGAAAAAATTCCATTATTTTAATGTGAAAAATGATGCATTCCACTCTAAACAAAGATAAAAGCATATTAAATGAACAATGAAAACAAGTAAATATGAGTAATAAAGAACAATTTGGAAGTAAATAAAAATTGGTAGTAAAAGGTAATGTAAAAAAATGTTCTTGGTATTCTCCAAAGGAAGATGAGACATCAGCATGAGTGGTCATTGAGGTTGAGTGAGAGGTCATAGGGCTTTGGAAAGTGCAATTCTATGTCATTAGTATCAAATTATTTCTTACTTTTGGGGCTCTTGACTAATTTACATTTAAATGTCTTTTATAAATAAAGTCGTAGGAAAAAAACATGTTTGGAAAAAAACAGAATCTGAGAATGAGAATTCCATGAAACAATTATTTTAAGGATTTTTTCAACTTCCTCTGTGACCAGAATATCACTAACTTCCATCTTCTCTAAGCAGTTCCTTTTTCTTTCCATCCTTGCATTCATGTACATTGCAAACGTTTGCCCTTCCTTTTCATTAATTGTGAAAAACCTCATTTCTAAAAGCCGTGTTCTCATTAAAGTTGTTTTTCTTTAAAACAGACTAAAACATTTCTGATAGGGTCACTTTTGACTCAAGGAGACCCATGTGTTAGAGTATAACTTTTCCATAGGGTGTTCTTGGCTGTTATCTTTATGAAAGCAGCTTGCCAGTTTTTTTCATCAACATCACTGGGTGGATTTGAACTGTCAATCTTAGTTGTTGTTGTTGTTGTTATGTGCTGTCGAGTCGGACCTGACTCATAGTGACCCCTCCTTGGGTTTCCAAGATGGCTTCACTATGAAAGTAGATTGCTCAACCTTCTTCCTTCTGAGGAGTGGCTGATCTTAGTAGGCATGTCTATTTGGACATAAGAGAACATTTTTCCCCACTACCCTCTTTTCCTAAAGGAAACTTGGGAAGAGACTTATTTTACATAATGTTCAAAGTGAACATTAAAAACAATTTCATAATTGTATAGTGTTTTCATTATTTCTATTACTTTCACCTTTAAATTGGGAGCTCTGGTGGCATAGTGGCTAAAGCATTTGACTGCTAACCAGAAGGCTGGTGGTTCAAACTCACCAGCCACTCCTGGGAAGGAAGATTGGGCAATCTACTTCCATAGTGATATCACCTTGGAAACTCAAGGAGGGGTCACTATGGGTCGGATATGACTCCATGGCAGTGAGTTTGATTTCTGGTTTTTCACCTTTAAATTTACCCTCAAATTAAAATGAAACCATTCAACTACTACTTCTAAATATAACATTTATCATATGTATTATATATATATATATATATATATATATATATATATATATATATACACATATATATATATTTTTTTTTTATATATATATATATATATATATATATATATATATATGATACCACATTATATATATAATGTGATATGGGAAAAAATAGTGCTCTAATGGTAAAGTTGTTAAAAGCATTCAGCTGCTAACCAAATGTTCAGTGGTTCAAACCCACCCTCCACTTAATGGGAGAAACATGAGGCAGTTTGTTTCTGTAAAGATTGACAGCCTTGGAAACCCGTGAGGCAGTTCTACCCTGTCCTGTAGGGTCACTGTTATTCGGTATCTATTTGATGGCCATGGGTTTGGTTTGAGCTCATAGAAAAAAAGGCCTGGCAATCTACTTCTGAAAATCAGCCAATGAAAATGCTATGGATCACCATGGTCTCATCTGCTACCGACCTTGCTCTGTAGTTTCTGTACCTATGGGCTGTGGAATGAATGTACCTACAGCCTCATGGCTAAGAAGTTGGGCATTACTTACAGAGACTTCGTTAGAGTTTAAATGCTGACTTATCTCTTTCTTTTTGGTAACCTTGAAGAAGTAAATTACTTAACTTCTAAGAGATCATGGGGATGGCACAGGACCTGGCAGCATTTCATGTCATTGTGCAGGAGGTTGCCAGGGTGACTCCACAGCAACTACAACAACAATGCACTAGGCACTTAAATAACTGCTTTTACATGCATTAATTATTTTTAATAATTTAGTTAAGATACACTTATATGATTATTTGTTAGTCACTGGCCTAAGCACATTACAAATATTAACATATTTATATTTAATTCACATAACAAATCCATGAGATTAGTACTGTCATTAACCACATTACACAAATGTAGACTGTGAGGCAGAGGCATAGAATGTAACTAGCCCAAGGTCACAACTTACTAATTGGTGGAGATGAGATTCAAATCCTGATATCTGGCTCCCTAGTCTCTGTTATTCTGGTAGTGTAGTGCCTAAGGCACTTGACTGCTAACCAGAAGGATGGTGGTTCAAATCCACTAGCCACTCCTTGGAAGAACGGTTGGGGCAATCTACTTCTGCAGAGATACTGCCTCAGAAACCCAAGAAGGTGTCACTATAAGTTGGGACCAACTTGATGGCACATAACAACAACAAAAACCAGTCCCTGTTGTTAACACAGCACTCCCATTTTCCCAGTATGTAGCATCTAAGTATGTATTATAGCTAGTACTATCCTATATATACATTATAGTATAGTATGTAATCCTCAAAATTACCATTGAAGCAGTGCATTAGCCTGAACACTTTCAGAGAAAATGCCTACATCTCATGGAGAATGAGCTAAAACATGGAGTCTGCTGGAAGGACGAGGGATAGCTAACAAAATGGAAAAGAGAGCTATGGAAATCAGAACAAGGCTGGTGATCTCAGGACTACATAGACTTATTTCATCATTGTCAGATCATCTTTTCTTACCTTCTATTTCTCTATAGTACAGTCTTTTGTTCACACACATTACAAAGAACACAGACACAGGCTTCCTCTAGAATAACATACATCAGCAACTTGATCACAGAACCTTTCTCATTCTATAGAGGACCATTCCCCAGTTCTACATAGGAAAAGCACACACACACACACACACACACAAAAATAGGTAGCCACTACTTGGGATATGAGGACATTCCTATGGCCAGAGTAATGGAAAGACACAACTGGCTAACACAAATGTCACTTATAAAGCTTGGGATAAGCTTGTGTTTAGCTGTACCTACACAAATCACATTGTTGGAGGAGACATTACCAGACTAAAGCTTAACCATTGTGCCATCAGGGCTCCTTATTAGAAAGAGAGAGAGAGAGAGAGAAAAGCATACCTAGTACCAAATACTAAAATGTTAATAATTTCAGTACAGACAATTATTAACATTTAATAAATTTCTTTATATGAAATACTTTTATTTTTACCTTGGACACAAAAAGCAGTACTCTGCCTTGAGTCAGGTACCCTACCCCCATCCTCAGTCTTAACCCTTTTACAACTATACCTCAAACACTTTAAACATTTAAACAACTTTATTTGCCTGGAAGCCAGGTCTCCTTCAACACCTAAGAAGGAAGCATCCCACCATATCCTAACATTGAGGTTCCTCTTCCTTGCTAAGGCATGAATCAATCACTATATTTCATCCCTGTTGGTCTCGTTTTTATTGTTTTAAGTTCAATTTAACCTTCAAATACATTCCATGCTTCTTGTTTATATTGCTGTTTCTTCCACCAGAAACAGATACCCTATTGGATACATAGCTGAACTTTTCCAAAAGAAAGAATTTGTCTGCTTTAATACTTAATATAAACATATCTTTGGTATTGAGTTTAGAAGATTAAAAGATTTGCTTATGGCCAAAATCTCTTTCATGCTAAAATGATGACTGCATTCCGTGTGCCTTTCAAAGCACACAATCTATAAATTTGTTCTGTTTTATTCTTCATATTTTACATAAAGTTGCATATTGTTACATTACAACAGAAAAGCCTTTGGCTATTAATCATAAGGTTTAGAGAGAGAAACGTGTTTTTCTACAATTGACCTATGTGTCCTTGGAGGCTGCCAAGCCAGAGCAGGACCTGGGGCCAATTTCCTTATTCTGACTGCCTAACATTTTGTTCTTCTAAACAAAAATAAGTAAATATGTATAACCATTCTACTGTGACAGTGATAAAGTATAATATCTCCTACGGTTCTGAGAGACAGAATCCTCTGCCTTTGTGTGTGTGTATGTGTGCGCTTTAGGTGTACATTTACAGCAGAATTTGTTTTACGTTCAACATCTCACATACATTTTGTTTCACTCCCCAATTACCATTCCCAACCCTAACCTACTCTCCTCCTCTTCCTTCCCAGTAATTCCCCCCGCCCCACTGTGTCCTTCTTAGTTATGTACTCCTGTCGGTCCAGCTTTTCCTCTGTGTGAACATTGCCCCCTGGTGCCCCATGGCTGATTGCCCCAAGGGATGTATCTCTGTAGAGTAGGTGGGTGCATCGCCTTGTTTGAGTGGTCTGCATGTAAGTCTTATTTACAGTTGGGCTGACAGCCAACCCTTGGGAGTCAGTTTTATCCCAGGCCCAAAGTGTATCCCAGGGTCATAGTCTTGGGGGTCCCACCAGATTCCATTCAACCAGTAATTCTGGTCATTACTGCGCTTTTGGATTTTTTTTTTTCACGTTTTTCCTCCCGCTTTATCCAGGATCTTCCTTATCTCCAAAATCTATAGAAAACTTCAACACCTCAACTCCAAAAAAGACAAATAATCCAATTCAAAAATGGGCAGGGATATGAGCAGGCACTTCACTAAAAATGATATGCTGGTAGCCAACAAACACATGAGGAGTTGTTCATGATCATTAGCCATTAAAACAAAAAACCAAACTCACTGCCTGTGAGTCAGATCCAACTCATAGTGACCCCTCCTTGGATTTCTGATGCAGTACCACTATGGAAGTATATTGCCTCACCTTCCCTCTGAGGAGTGCCTGGTGGGTTTGAACCACCAGCCTTCTGGTTAGCACACCAAATGCCTTAGACACTATGCCAGAGATGCAAATCAAAACGATGAGCTATCATCTCACTCCAGCAATAATAACAAAGTTCAACAGGACAGAAAACAACAAATGCTGTCGAGACTGCAGAGAAATTGAAACCTTTATGCACTGCTGGTGGGACTGTAAAATGGTACAACCATAGTGGCAAATGGTGGTGTTGCCTTAAAACCTGAAAATGGAAATACCATTTGACCCAGCAATCCCATTACTAGGAATATATCCTAAAGAGGTGAGAGATAGGACACAAACAGACATATGCACATCCATATTCATTGCAGCACAATTCACTATATAGCAAAGAGTTGGAAACAACCTAAATGCCCAACAACAGATGAATGGATAACCAAGCTATGGTTCATCCACACAATGGAATACTGTGTTACATTAAAGAACAATGAAGGATATGTGAATCATCTCACAATGTGGATGAACCTGGAAGACATTATGCTGAGTGAAATAAGTCAATCACAGAAGGACAAATATTGTATAAGCCCATTACTGAAAAAAATCCCTGTCATTCTTGGTTACCGTCAGGCAAGAAGTTAACTTATGAGGATATTTCTGAACCTAGTAAGCACATTTAGGTAAATCCAACTACAGTGGCATGTGAAGACAAAACTGACAAAGGATAAACAATGTTAAGAGAGTTATAAATGTGGTTCAAATTGTTGCCTCATTTAGTTTCAAAAATCCTCCCATCAAAAATAAAAATTTAACAATAAACTGAGTGTTCTATTTCAAATGCCAAATATAATACAGAAACTGATTCAAAAATACTTCTGGAACTATTACAAAAACTTAATCAAAGGAAATAGTATTGATTACTAAATGCAGATTGAAAATAAAAGTCATTACATTCTTAATGCATACTCATCTAAAGTGTACCTGTTATGCTGGAATTCAAAACTCTAGTTGTTTCTTACTATTTACAAGTGTCACTGTCAAGGATAACGAAAATAATTAAGATCAAAGATTTTACTATGGTTTTTATTTCAACCCCTGTCATTCTACTATTATTTTTTGTTTATCCACTGTTAAAGAATTCTGAAGACATCAAAAATAATTGGATTGATTTGTTTTTTAACTTTTGGTAGATGTTAAGATATGTTTTGAAAAGATGCTCTTGTCAAGAAACCTTCCAATAATAATGTTTGCATGGACATTAAAAACATAAAGCCTATCATTAAAGGTAATTTATTGAACTGTGTGAAAATCTTTACGAACAGCATAACAATCAGCTGAATGATTTAAAAAAAATCTTAGAGAAAGTAGACTATATTATTTTATAGAAAGTAAATTTTGGAAGGAAGTTTGGGCAATCTACTTCCATAGTGATACCACCTCGGAAACCCAAGGAGGGGTCTCTATGAGTCAGGTCCGAATTGACGGCACATAACAACAACAACAAATTATGACTTTATTAGAAGAGAAATTTAGTTTTCACATTTTGAAAGTAAAAAGTATTATTTCTCCAATTATACTTTAATATTTCACTTCTTCTTCTGTTCCCTCCTCATTTTTCAGAGTAAATGAAGCCAAAATAAAGGTTTTGTGGAATGTGGAAAACTCCATAAATATTTTATGGAGTTTGTCTATTAGCACAACATTTAATCTTTGGTGTAATCTCCAATAGCATGCTGCCATTCTGTGTATTTTCCAAAGTACCAGCACAGCTAACAGGCAGGTAATTGGAAGTCCTAGGCCAATTCAGTTCTAGTCAATTTACAGATAATCCTTCTGCTTCTCTATACTAAATATTAAGTGATCACCATGCTCAAACTATTTTTCTCAGTCTAAAAAATGCAGCTAATGGAAGAATATATCCAACAAAGGCAATTACAACAATTTTTCTAATCTAAAAGTATCAAATTTTACACCCAGAGAAGAGACAATATCAAGGACAGTGCTCTGTCTGACAGCCACTGTGGCCCCACTTCTAAAGAAGAATAAGCAGGCAGCAACCAAACTCGTCCATTGAATCCAGGATAAGCCATGAAGGAAATCAAAACCCCAAGGCAACTTCCAATGTCCTGTGGCCCAGCATCACCCATTCTGTCACTTTCTGTAATATATGGTCTGTAAGCAGCATGGCCTTGGGTCCCATGGAGCAGCTGCCATCACCCCCACCCAGTCCAATGTGCCCAGCATGGAAGCAACAGCCCACAGTGTAACCTTTGAGCCCCTAGCCAGTGGTGGGATGGCTGGGGAGCTGCTCACAGAGCCTGAGGTCTGCACTGATTTCATTGTGACCATGTACAACACTTGCTACTCCATCCTGCTGGCATCCCTGGAGGTCATTGGTCCCAGCGAGCACTCTGACTCACAGGAGGACAGCCTCTTGGAGAAGTCCTACTGCACACTCTGCCAGCAATTTATGCATGAGCATGTACCCTAGTGTCCCAGGCCCTGTGACAAGTGCCATTTTATAACATTTTATAACTTTTGGCTTTAATGAATACAAATCCCAAGGGGATACACAAACCATGTGAGGCCAAAACAATAACAACTACATATATATATGTATGTATTTATGTATCAAGTTTTGGAAATTTGTATTTAGTACCCTTCACACCAATGTTTTTATTTAACACCTCTCACAGATGTCTCCTACAGGTCCTAAAATGTCTTTGAAACCCAGGATGGTATCCTTCTCACGGTTAATTTGACAGATTTTCCCAATCCCAGGAAACCTCAGAGTAGCACCTAGTCAATATCACCCCTTTGTCCTGTGTTACTTTCCTACACAAGACCACAAAAGGCAGAATGTAAAGGAAAAGAGGGTTGTGCTGTAATTCTTCACACCTGAACTCTAGTCCTGACTGTCACTATCATAATGACTTTGAAGTCATAGGTTGGGTTAGTGTGGAAGCTAACTGAGACAAATGTTTATGTGCTGGAAGTTTACTGGGAGGAGGGTTGAAGATTTAGCAAAAAGATATTAAGGATACCCAGTTACACTTGAATTTCAGATAAACAATGAATTGATTTTCAATATAACTGTGACCTATGCAACACTGGGGAAGTGCTTATACTAAAAAGTTATTTGTCATTTATTTGAAACTAAAATTTAAGTGAGTACTCTTTATCTGTCAACCCTAACTAGGAGTGTTTTTAGGATCAACACCTGTAGAGGAAAGAGTTAAAAATACTCAACAGAAAAGAAGTTAAACTGTAACATAGTTACAACAGAAGCCTCAGTCCATCCTATTGGGAGAACCAGAGCTAGATGGCTCTTCAGCGTTGTCCCTCATTTGGGAAAGGAGGGGCCAAGTCTTTAATATCCCTTGACTGAACAGTTTTCTATAGATTCAGGTTGCCCCAAGAAATGGGTGTGATCTCTGGCCTGATGGCTCTTTTCAGTCAAAGACAACTTTTGGGGAGACAAACACCGCAGAGAGCTGTTGGTGGCCAAAGCTCCCAGAAGAGAAGTGAGAAGAGCTAGAAGGGGAGAATCTAGCTAATGTACCATGGCATTCACTAAGTTTATCTAGCCTCATGCACTCACCAAAAGGGATATATATAAATGGAATGTTCAGGTATTAGGCTCTTGAGAAGAAAACACTCAGTGAGATGAACTGACATAATAGCCAAAACAATGGACTTGAATATACCAACAATACTGAAGATGGTGCAGGACCTGTTACGCATAGGATTGCTATGAGTTGGAGCTGACTGACAGCAACTACCAACAACAACAAAGCTTTCAAAGAAAAAGAGTATATGGAGCCAACTTTCCTTTGTGGTAGTCTTTTGGGCCATGTTGTTGTTATGTGCCATCGAGTCAGCCCGGACCCATAGTGACCCCTCCGTGGGTTTCCGAGGCAGTATCACTACGGAAGTAAATTGCTCAACCTTCCTTCCGAGGAGTGGCTGGTGGGTTTGAACTGCCAGCCTTCTGGTTAGCAGTCAAGTGCCTTAGGCACAATGCTACCAGAGCTCCTAGTGGTGAAACCTATTCTCCTTCTCAGAATAATTTTTTTAAAAAATGCATAAAATATATACAATTGAAAATGAAATCACTTATGACAACA
>NW_006922190.1:1371204-1377223 GCF_000298275.1 Orycteropus afer afer | reverse complement strand
AAATTGCTCAACCTTCCTTCCGAGGAGTGGCTGGTGGGTTTGAACTGCCAGCCTTCTGGTTAGCAGTCAAATGCCTTAGGCACAATGCTACCAGAGCTCCTAGTGGTGAAACCTATTCTCCTTCTCAGAATAATTTTTTTTAAAAATGCATAAAATATATACAATTGAAAATGAAATCACTTATGATAACATAAAGTCTTCAAAATATTAAAGTAAATTTGTGATATTAAGAAACATAGACTCTTTTATTAATGTGTTAATAAAAGGAACTAGCAGGAGATATAATAAAATACCATAATTTCAAAGTAGCCATGAGTATAATTGAAATTTCAAGATAACTTTAATAGCAGTAGTATTAGAAGAAATTGTCTTTGAGTTAAACAAGTAATAGTTAATTCATTGGGAGCTCTCATAGTGTAGTGCCTAAGGCAATTGACTGCTAACCAGAAGGCTGGTGGTTCAAACCCACCAGCCCCTCCTCGGAAGGAAGGCTGGGCGATCTACTTCGGTAATGATATAGGAACAGAAAGGAAACCAAGCAGCACTCATGTAGAAAGAAGCAGGCAGATTTATTCATGCTAGCGGACTAGCCGGTGTAGTGCACTAAAACAGCTGGCCCCGAAGACAGGGTTTTTGGGGTTTTTACAGGGTCTGTAGGCTCATGTGCAAGACTAGGTGGGGTTGTGGTGGCAGTCTAAGCAAGAAGGGGTTTTGAGCCAGGTGCAGCTCGGGCTGGGTGCTGGGTGCAAAAAGGGAACTTTCAAGGGGGGGAAGGGGAAACTGATGGGGGAGGGTAGCTGAGATGAGCATTAAGGGGAGCTTGGGGGGCTTTTTCTTCTTCAATATCGCCTTGGAACCCCAAGGAGAGGTCACTATGAGTCGGGTCCCACTCGACAGCAAACAACAACAACAAATTAATGCACTTGGTTGCTAGCTGAAAGACCACCACAGGCACCTCAGAAGAAAGACCTGGCAGTATACTTGTAAAAATCAGCCATTGAGAACTCTATAGAGCATGGTTCTTCTCTGATACAAGTGAGGATGCTGTGAGTTGAAATTGACTTGAAGGCCGCTGTTTACTGCTTGGTTATTCTGGTAACAAAGTCACAGGTTATACTGATACTAGTAGCTTGGTTGCTTATATTCATAATAAAACACAATGCTAAATTTTGGTGAAAATAAAAGTATATTTCCCCATCCAAGTCTGAACCCCAAGCCAATATAGAAACAGTTTGCCAAAGATATAATCCTGTTGGAAATGGGAAATAAAAGGGAAAAGAAAAAGGAAATCAAGGGTAATTAAGAAATTCTAAAGAGAATTTCAAATAAAAGAAAGTATACAGAACACTTCATAAAAATAATATTCATTTCATGAGATATTTAGACAAGTACTATGGTTTGTTGGTATCCAATGACAGAAAGAAGTTGAAATCAGAACATTGTGTTTTTTATCTAGATCTGCCAGATCTATATTCTGGATCTCAGTTTTTGCATTTGTAAAATGGATAAAGCCAAGCCTGCCTACCTAAATGGGTGGTTAGAATTTATAAAATTAAAATTAATTATTTAAACCAAACCAAACCCACTGCCATCGAGTTGAACGTCTTTGGGTTTCCAAGACTGTATGTACATCTTTGATTATTTACAGTAGATTACCTCATTTTCCTTCCACAGAGCAGCTGATGTATTTGAACTGCCAACTTTCTGGTTAGCCAAATGCTTACCCACTATGCCACCAGAGCTTCTTAAAATTAATCATTACTACTTAACAAATATTACTGTGCACCAAACATTTAGTAAAATTGCACTCTGTACATATCAGGATGAAAAAGTCACCTTTTTTTTTTTGCTCTTGATACACTCAAGCTTAGAGAAATTTTGGTGGTACAAAAAGTTAAGCACTCAGCTGCTAACAAAAATGTTGGTGGTTCAAATCTACCTATAAGCACCTCAGAAGAAAAGCCTGGTGATTTACTTACACAAGTTTACAGTCATTGAAAACCCTGTACTCCTCTGACACATGTGGTCACCATGAATGGATGGCAACTAACCTGATCTCTTTTTTTTGGTTACAGATGTTTGAAAAATAATGGGTCCAGTATTCTAATATCGGAGCATACACAAAGAGGGCAACTGATACTGCCTGGGTGAGACATGGCAGATACTACAGAGAAAGCAAAAGATAAAAGTGTTTTAAAGAATAATAATAATATTAAAAAAAGATATTCCTGTTAAAGGAATGGAGGTAGGAAATGGAGAGGAAAGATATTCTAGGCAAAGATGGGAAATATTCACCACAGCAACATTACATGCCTGTTAATCCCCTCATATTTACTTAGGTAGTCTGATTTTTCTAGTTTATATGATTCCATCTCCTCTCTCCCAACAAAAATTAAAACTCAGAGGTGGTTTGTAATTGACCCACAAATACTACCCAGAGCACTTTCTGAAGTGCAAGGGTAATATTTACCATAACAAAAACTCGGAGTAAAAGATAAAAAAGAGTTAGAAACATAGTTTACTTCCAACAATGATAAGGTATTTTTTTAGGATATGTCTACACACTATTCTTTGGAAAGAAAATATATACTAAATATCACTTGACATAATATGTTTATATGTAAATAGTTTAATACAGCAAGAGCATTTTGATGAAAAACCATTACACCAGATATCATCGCTAAACATAATGAGTTGAAAATCACATTAGTAAAACAAAATATCTATAGCAACAATTACATGTGCACTGATGTAAAACAGTATAAATTCTTGGGGAAAATTCCTTCTTCTTTCAAACGTGTTTTATGGCAATAATCAGAGTTACGCATATATTTGAATATGAAATAAAGTCATCATATTTAACAAATTGCCTAATGTCGCCATGGGGTTTTAAATTTACCAGGTCAAAGGCAAAGTTCAGATAAACCAACACATTGGCTTAGTGATTGTTCTGGTTACCTAGTGCTGTTCTGACAAGAATATATACCACAAATGGGATGGCTTGAACAGACAGGAGTTCATTCTCTTACAGTTCAGGAGGCTAGAAGTCCAGGTTCCAGGTGCCAGGCTCTAGGGGCTGGGTGAAAGTCCCTCAGCCATTTGGGCTTTAGCTCTGCCTCTTGCTCCTGGCCCACTGAAGCTAGAGGCATCTCTTCACTCAAGCAGCTACTGGCTGCTGAAGCTAACAAACCCAAGGTTAGCAAATAAAATGGCACAGTCCCAATGTTACCAAACCACACAACAGGCCATTAATTCAAATCCATTGAAAGTCCCAAGGTCAGCAGAGAATGGCAGACTGTTGAACAAGAACACAGTTATGTGCAGGGTTCAAGTGTGCCATAAGTAGACACCATTCCCAAAGCTGCTGCTTGTATATGGGAAGCAGACTACACCCCAAAGGCAGCTACCCAACTGCTTGTGGTAGATTCCACCATGGAGTTGATTGCCAGTCTCATCATAGGGAATAACTACCACCAGCTGCCCAGCCACTCAACCAGGCCCAACCAATTTGACATACAGCTTTAACTACCACAGTGATGTTTTCTCAGATGCAGTAGATTACATACATTCCTATCACTATATTACCATATGAGGAGGGAAAGAAAAATTGCTAGATAGGTAAGAGAAAAAAAAAATATATATATATATATCACTATGTGATATTTATTTCACATGGTGATATAACCATTTAGATGACCTAATCTATTAAATTGTTGTTGTTATGTGCCATCGAGTGAGTCGGGTTTGACTCGACGGCACATAAAAATAACAACAACAACAACAATCTATTAAAAATTATTCTCATCTCTCATCATTATTAATGAATGTTAACCATATAATCATGTTAATCATATCTATTTCTAGGTGAAGTAATCAAATAAATAGATTCTTTCTCTTCCAAACATGCCCAAATGACCTCAGGGCTGCTGAAATTGCGTAACATCTCCCAGTCCTTATGTGACTTGAACTCTGTGCCATTTGTCCTGGTGCTAATCATTGATCCTTTTTGAACTATTCAAAAGCATTGGCTTCTGCAGCAACACTCCATTCTGAGATTCCTGCTCCCTCTCGAAGCCCCTCTTCTCTGTCTCATCTGTGGATGCTTAATCTTCTGTGTGTTTCTTAATTCCTTGTGTTTTTAAATTTCTGTCTTCAGTCCCTCTAACTTCTTGCTCCACAAAGTCTTTGGAAAGGAATAATCCACCCCAAAATTTCAATGACATTCTTCCTCTGAAAGTTACCTTATCCTAAGCTAAACCTAGCATCCTTCTCATCAAATTTACTCTGTCTCACTGTCTCTAGCAGGGTTAATGACAGCACCATTTTCTAGATATCCAAACCAGAAGTCTTGGAGCCACTTTGACCCTTCATTCTCTTTTATCCATTTCATCCCAACCACAAAACTCTGCACTGCTTCTCCTTAGCGCTGGTCTTCAGTATTGTTTTTCTTGATAATTGCAATGGTATCTCTTCCTCCATTTTTGCCTCAATCAACTCATTTTTCCCACTCAGCCAGAAGGAATTTCCTAAAATATAAAGAAAACCCTATCCCTCCTGTGCTTGCAGTCTTTATGGATAAAACTCCAACATTTCAGCTTAACAAAAAAGTTCTTTCATAGGCCAATTTATGCTTATCTCCAGCTTTATCTGTAAACACTTCCTAGAGCCTCCTTGATCCAGCCTACTAAATTTACTTGGCTTTCTCCACATAAGTAATTCACTTTTATACATCTGTGCTATTGCCCAAGGTGCTTTGATGTGACCTATTATTGAGCAGAGAAAAAGAAGTTGAATAATAGGGTTGGGAATCAGTTTGGGAAGAAATAAAACTGTTTTGTGTTTGTACACCCAATGGGTATAATGAAAACCTTCAATAATCCAAATCAGAAAAACCAAACCCACTGCCATTGAGTCAATTCCAACTCATAGCGACCCCCTTTGGGTATCCAACGTGGTAAATCTTTACAGAAATAGATATCTCCATCCTCCTTCCATGGAGTAGCTGGTCAGCTTGAACTGCCAACCTTCTGGTTAGCAGTCAAATGCCTTTGGCACTCAAAGCAAACTCACTGCTGTTGAGTTGATGGTGACTCATAGTGATTCCTCCTTGGGTTTCCAAGGCAGCATCACTACAGAAGTAGATTGCCCAACCTTCCTTCCAAGGAGTGGCTGGTGGATTTGACCACAAGCCTTCTTGTTAGCAGTCAAATGCCTTAAGCACTACACCATCAATAATCCAATAACATCAAATTCATTAATTATACTATTAGGTAACTTTATATAAACTGTTCCATGCTCCCAATAGCCCATCACCTAAGACCTATATTTCTTCAAAATTTGGTCTAATTGTTAGCTAAAAAAGTCAAGGAGGCCGTATCTTCTGACCTCTTCTAACCACACAAGAGGAAGACAGAATCACCATCAGTAGCCCAAGGCCTATTCCTTCCAGGCCAGACATGCTGCCTCCCTCCAGTCCTTTCACCAACCCTGACACTAACAGTTCCTCCTGCAGCACTCATTACCTTTCTGCTGAGTTCGATAATTCACTGCAGTGGCCACACAGAACTCACAGGTTATGGGGTTTATCAGCGAGCACCAGGCTACAATTCAAGTTCAGGAAAAATACTCAGTCTTTCTCAGCCCGCTGTCTCTCAGCCAACAGTTTCTCACAGTCTCTCTTCCAGCAGTGTGTGTCCCTTGGTGTCTCACTCAGCAATGTGTGACTCTTGTATCTCTTTCCCAGCAGTGTGTGTCTCCCAGGAGTGTGTGTCTCTTTCAGCAGCACGTCTTTCTCAGTCATCAGTCAGAGAGAGACATCTGCCTGTAGGAGACCTCATTTTGAGCCTGGTAGAGTGGCCAAACTAGCCAATCTTAACACCAGAATTCTAAGCACCTGAGAGACAGTGAACTTCCCAGAATATTGCTTTGTGCCACGCCCAACAGAAATACCCCGGGTGGATAACTTTTACAATCAGGAGTTCCTCAGTTGCTTATAGCAAATTCCACCACTGAGTTTACA
>NW_006922190.1:1370157-1371010 GCF_000298275.1 Orycteropus afer afer | reverse complement strand
GCCTTCTGGTTAGCAGACAAGTGCTTTAGCCACTATGCTACCAGGTAATTTACTACACTGCAATTACCTTTTTTTTTTTTTTTTTTCCAAATTGTGAAAGCTTACAGAGAAAATGCATTTTCCATACAACAGTTCATACATATTTTCTTTCACGACATCAACCACAATCCCCATAGTGTAACAACTCTCTTCTTACTTCCTCCCTGCAGTTACCATTTCCCTGTGTCTTCCTTGCCTATGAATTCCTGCCCTCTGCCCTCAGAACTTCCTTCTATTGTTAGGCCGGAAGCCACGGGAGTAAGTTCAATTCCAGGCATGAAGTGTGACTAGGGACCATGGTCGCAGGGGTTTCCCCAGGCTCTATCACACCAGTAAGCCTGGTACTTTTTATTTTATTTTATTTTATATAATTTTGAGTTTTTTTCTACATTATTCTCTTACTTTATCCAGGTTCTCATATTTTGATCCCTTTCTGAATTGTTGACAGTATTTGCTGGGCACCCTCTAGTTCTTCTGATCTCAGGGTCATGTAGGCTAAGTCCATTAGTCCCATGCATTAATGTGTTCCATGAATCTTGGTTTTCTTCATTCTTTGCTCTGGATGAAGAGAGAACAATTGTTGCATTATAGTGGCATATGATTTAAAACCAATGGTGCTGAAGAAGGAAGTCAAAGCTGCAATGAAGGAATTGGCAAAGAACAAGGCTCTGGGAATTGACAGAATACTGATTTAGGTATTTCAACAAATGGATGCCCCATTGGAGGCACTCACTTGGTTATGCCAAGAGATTTGGAAGACAGCTACCTGGCCAACTGACTAGAAGAGATCCACATTTGTACCCATTCCAAAGAA
>NW_006922190.1:1355085-1369746 GCF_000298275.1 Orycteropus afer afer | reverse complement strand
TACCAGAAAGATGTTTACTTGTGTTTTATTGACTATGCAAAGGCATTTAATTGTGTGGATCATGACAAATTATGGATAACATTGAGAAGAATGGAAATTCCTGAACATTCTATTGTATTCATGAGGGACCTGTTCATTGACCAGGAGGCTGTCATTTGAATGGAACAAGGGGATACTATATGGTTTAAAATCAAGAAGGGAGTGCATCAGGGTTGTATCCTTTCCCCATACTTATTCAATCTATATGCTTAGAAAATAATCTGAAAAGCTGAACTATATGAAGAAAAACATGGCATCAAGATTGGAAGAAGAATCATTAACAACTTGAGATACACTAACTATACAATTTTACTTGCTGAAAGTGAGGATGACTTAGGCACTTGCTGATGAAAATTGAAGAATACAGTCTACAGTATGGATTACATCTCAATATAATGAAAACAAAAATCCTCACAACTGGATCAATGAGCAGCATCATGATAAATGGAGAAATGATTGAGGTTGTCAAAGAATTCACATTACTTGGTTCTTCAATCGAGAACAATGGAAACAGCAGTCAGGACATTAGACTACATGTAGCACTGGGCAGGTCGGCTGTGAAGGAACTCTTTCAAGTGCTGAGGAGCAAGGATGTCTCCTTGAGGACTAAGGTGCACCTGACACAAGCCATTATATTTTCAATCACTTCATATGCATATGAGAACCGGACAATGAATAAGGAAGACTGAAGAAGAGTTGATGCTTTTGAGTTGTGGTTCTGGCAAAGAATGCTGAAAGTACCATGGACTGCTAGAAGAACTAACAGCTCTATCCTGCAGGAAGTGCAGCCGAAATGCTCTTTAGAAGCAAGAAATGGCCAGACTTCGTCTCACCTACTTTGGTCATGTTGTCAGAAGGGACCATTCCCTGAAGAAGGATGTCATGCTTGGTAAGGTGAAGGGTTGACAAAAGAGGGGAAAGCTTTCAACAAGATGGATTGACACAGTGGCTTTGACAATGGGCTTGAGTATAGCAAGGATCATGGAGCTGGCGCAGTATTGGGTGGTGTGTCGTTCTGCTGTGCATGGGGTTGCTATAAGTTGGAAGCAACTCCATGGCACCTAACAACAACAGCAACAACAGATGGCCACTTGAAAGCTTTTAAGATCCCAGTCACTACTCACCAAAATAGGGAGTAGGACAATGTTTTTGTGTAATATCTTATTCCAATTGAAGTTGGTGTCCTCAGCAACTATGATCCCGAGAGCCCACAGGCCCAACAACTTATTTCTTAAGTGTGGTTGCCTGTGGCTAAGCAGTTATAACTTGGCATCTCTTAACTCTATTATATATATGGACATTCTTAGACACACATATAAACACATATGTAGAAATATTGTCTGCCAAGCTTGCATATAAAAAACTCACTGCCATCAAGTCAGATCTGACTCATACCAACCCCCTCCTTGGATTTTTGAGGTGGTGTTACTACAGAAGTAGATTGCTCAATCTTCCTTCTGAAGAGTGACTGGTAGGTTTGAAATTCCAGCCTTCTGGTTATCAGTCAAATGTCTTAAGCACTATGCCACCGGAGCTCCTAAACTTACATATGGTAATGAATCATAAGTATATTTCCTTTTGCTTAGCCTTACCTGATCATTTAGCCTGCCTGCTTGACTGCTAACAGAAGGCTGTCGGTTCAAGCTCACCAGCCACTCCTCGGAAGGAAGGTTGGGCGATCAACTTCCGTAGTGATACTGCCTTGGAAACACAAGGAGGGGTCGCTATGAGTCGGGTCCGACTCGACAGCATATAACAACAACCTATCTATCCACCCATAGATTAATGTTTGTTATTACTTATAATGCAGTATTATGCATGTAAAAGTATTTATCTTTATTGTCTGTATTTCTTGTGCACCTCTCTGTGTCTTCCTTTTCCTTAGTGTTATTGCATTAGTCACTCACTTTTGGTATACTGCCTTTCCCTTCACCCAAATCAGTACTTGTCTCTTACCTATCTCACAATTTTCCCTGCCCTCCTCTCCCATCCCAGATGATCAACAAAAAATGTTTCCTTCCATATGTGAATCTTTCCTTGACTTTTTAAAATAGTGGATTAATACAATATTTGTCCTTCTGTGATTGACTTATTTCACCCACCATAATGTCCTCCCAGTTCATTCATGTTATGAGGTGTTTCACAGATTCTACGTTATTCTTTATTGTTGTATAGTATTCCATTGTGTGCATGTGCCATAGTTTAGTTATCCATCCCTCTGGTGATGGGCACTTAGTTGTTTTCTTCTCTTTGCTATTGTGACAAGTGCTGCAATGAACATGGGTGTGCATATATTTATTCATGTCTTGGCTCTCACTTCTTTAGGATATATACCTAGTGATGGGATTATTGGATTAAATTGTATATTTATTCTCAACTTTTTAAGGAATCATCTTACCTGTTTCCACAGTGGTTATTCCATTTTATAGTTCCACCAGGAACTATACGATGGTCTCGATATCTCCACACCCTCGTCAGCATTTGTTATTGCCTGTCTTGTTGAACTTTGCTACTATTTCTAGTGTGAGATGGTATCTCATTACAGTTTTGATTTGTATCTCTCTAATGGCTAATGATCATGAACATTTCTTCATGTGTTTGCTGCCCACCTATTCCTATTTTTATGACATCTAAAAATTTGATAAGTCTGTCTCCATCTGTATCATTGATAAATATTTAGGACATGTTAGAACAAAAGTCTGAGTCTCTGGAACATCATTAGAAACTTCTGTAAAGATTTGCACTGGGCCATTGTGCAGCAGGCGGCCATGTTGGAGCAGCAGAGCTGGTGCAGAGGTGCTTCCTGCGTCCCCGCGTTGGCACAAGTAGGTTGGGCTCAGGGCCCAACTGTACTGTAGAGTGGAAGTTTGCAGAGCAGCAGGCCTGACAGGTCTGCAAGACTTCCCAGACCTTAGTCTTCTCCTGGTCTGGTCAAGACACGCCACGCCGACCCCCACCCCCTGACCAGAAGCCCCACCCTCGGAGCAGCCCCACCAAGCTTCCACCATCTGCCCTGTGCTTTCGGCAGCCATCAGGACCCCTGCCTCTATTTGTGGCATGGGCCCCAGGGACACAGACTCCCAACCCAAGCACCCCTGCTTGAATGGAGCATCTCCTGCCCCACATCATCTGTTAACTTCCCTTACCCACCTTGGGGACACGTGTGAAGGGAAATTAGAGAACCCAGCTGCAGTCTCTTCCCAGAGTGTCTTGGAAGGCCCTGGAAGACCCCTCTGGAGATGGGCAGAAGAACCCCAACCCACCACTGATCTGTACTGGGAGGGTGGAGCAGGGTGCAGACCTCAAGCTACAATTGAAAGCCCTGAGAACTATGCCCCTTTCCTCCCCCAAAAAATCAAATAAAGCAGCTAAAAAACAAACAAACAAACAAAAAAAGATTTGCACTGGGACAAATATTGAAAGGCACCATACATGATCAGGGAGATCTGCTGGCATAGTGTCTAAGGTATTTGACTGCTAATCAGAAGGCTGGTGGTTCAAACTCACCAGCCACTCCTCAGAAGAAAGACTGGGCAATCTACTTCTGAAGAGATCCTGCCTCGGAAACCCAAGGTGGGGTCTCTAGGAGTCAGGTGTGACTCAAGGGCAGTGAGTTTTTTTTTTTTTTTTTCCTAATACATGATCAGTGGTATATATTATCTTATTATATGCTCATTTTTGCCTCCTTCTGATAGAGGAGGAAATTAGGGCTCAGAGTAGCAAAGTAACTTGCGTAAAGTTACAAATTTAGAAATTGCCAGTCATGAAATTCAAACCCAGGTCTATCTGACAGCACAGCTTTTGCTCTTTCTACCAAAACACTCTGGCCTTCAAAGACCTATAAATTTATTTAAAAGTACTTTTTCAAACAATTTTACTGCCTTTTGTCAATGAGAATTTCCTGCACACATCCATCAAAATCCTCACTGAAATTCCAGATATGCTATGATAATCGTTTCCATGGCATTTCTCTCAACTGTCAAAACTCAGGAACAAGGTGTTCAGGAAGCTCAGACACTTAGAGCAGAAAAGAAAGAGAAGGAGTAGAACATGGGTAGAGCAAGAGAAAAGTTAGGACAAGTTGAATTCATATGCGGTTTGCAAATCCACATTAATATCAGAGGGATCTAAGCCAGTAGGGTAAGAGGGTCCTAGCTGTTGTTGTCATTATGTGCTGTCCAGTTGGACCCGACTCATAGCAACCCCTCCTTGGATTTCTGAGGCAGTATCACTATGGAGGTAGATTTCCAACCTTCCTTCAGAGGAGTGGCTGGTGAGTTTGCACCGCCAGCCTTCTGTTTAGCAGTCAAGTGCCTTAGGCACTACACTACCAGAGAGTTCAGAAAGCAAGCCTTAAGGTGGGCAGCAGTAGTAGCAAGCAGTTAGTAAGTTTTTGAAGCACCTCATCTTAATAGCAGGAATAATGGTACAAGGTGAAGCTCACTTGGAGTCAAGCAGGATATCAAGGCTGTGATAAACTGACCAGACACCTATTCCCCAACTAGACAAAGACAGTAGTAGGAAGGAGAAAAGTAAGGGAACACACAGGAACCCAGGGCTTATTCTTGGAACTCTGAAGGTTGGACTGATTTGGGAACTTATCTGTACTAGAGCTTGCAAGTGGAGGTTAGTTTTACTCCATCATAGGAGTTATTAGGGGAGACAAATGAGCTAACCCTTACAGTAACATTGCAATCTGCCTGTTTTATTTTTGTTCAAACCAGACAACAAAATTTTATTGCTAACATGAACATAGACACAAAAAATCTGAAAACATTGTAATATAAAATTTAATCTATGCTTATGGATGTTGGAAGGTACATACTTCTCTGTCCATAGTTGTTAAAAAAATGCAACTAATTTCAAAAATTTTAAAGCTAGATAAAATTTACCAAAATATTGTCACAGAATAGCTTGTTGTTGTTGTTATGTGCCGTGGTGTCGGACCCAACTCATAGCGACCCCTCCTTGGGTTTCTGAGGCAGTATAACTACAGAAGTAGATTGCCCAACCTTCCCTCTGAGGAAGGGCTGGCGGGTTTGAACCACTAGCCTTCTGGTTAGCAGTCAAGTGCCTTAGGCACTATGCTACCAGAGATACTAGTGATACAAAATAACCACAATCATTACAGAAGCAATAGAGGACTCCAACAGAGTTGGAGTAATCCCTCAAAGACAGCCAGACACCTTGGGGGAGAGAAACACTATATCTGCTGACTCAGAACCATATTATTGGGGGGGCACCAGGCTCAATTGGCTCAACATAATACATAAAAATATTGTTTCACAACCTACTTTGGTGAGTAGTGACTGGGATCTTAAAAGCTTTCAAGCAGCCATCTAAGATGCAGCTAATGGTCTTCTCTTGTGGGAAGCAAAGAACGGTGAAGAAAATCAAGGGCATTTGAAAACAATCAGCCCTAGGATATGACGGATCTCAAGACCAGAGAACTAGATAGTACCTGACTACCAATGACAACCACTAGGAAAGGGATCAAAACCGGAGATCCTGGATAGAGTGGGAGGAAAAAAGTGGAACAAAATTCAGAAACAGAGTAATGACCAGAATTACTGGTCAGATGGAGTCTGGTGGGACCTACAAGACTATGGTCCTGGGATATACATTGGGCTTGGGGTAAAACTCACTCCCAAGAGCAGACCTTCACCATAATATTAGTAAGATTTACATGCACAACACCCAACCCAGGGCAATGCACCCATCTACTCTATGGAGATACACCCCTTAGAGCAATTGCCCATGGGGCACCAGAGGGGCAGCATTCACATGGAGAAAAAACTGGACAGACAGGACTGCATAACTAAGAAGGGCACAGGGATGGGGAGGCACTGGGAGGGGAGAGGAGGAGAGTGGGTTAGGGTTGGGGATGGTAATTGGGGAGTGAAACCAAATGTACACTCACTGTTGAATGTGAAATAAATTCTGCTCTGTAAATTTGCCCCAAAGCACAATTTAAAAAAATAAAATAAAATATGGCTTGGGTAATTTGTGTACAAATAGGAAGAAGTATTAATTCCTTCATTCATTTGGAATGTGGAGTGTTGTGGTTATTAACTGCCTTCAAGTCAGCTCTGACTCATGGCAACAATATACATTGCAGAACGAAATGTTGCCTGGTCCTGCACCATCTTCATGATCATTGATATGCTGGAGTCCACTGTTGTGACTATTGTGTAGTGTCTTCTAATCTAAAGTGTGCATCTTCCAGCACTATATCAGAAAATATTCTTTAGTGATCTTTGAGATTTTCATTAGTTAATTTTGGAAGTAAATCATCAGACCTTCTTTCCTTAGTCTGTCTTTGTCTAGAAGCTCCATTGAAAGCTCTCCACCCGGGTAACCCTACTGGTACAATACTGGTAGCATATCTTGCATCATTATAGAAGCATACAAGTCATCCAGTATAACAAACAAAGAAAATGGGGAAGGGAGAAAGAGAAGAGCAGGAGTAGTGGTGGTGGAATGTGGGATAATGGATAAAAATCACAGACTATAAAACAATTTGTTCCAGAAATAAATAAATAAATATTTCCTATGTCCATTTTCTTGAAAAGCAACTCCAAAAATATCAATATTTTAAGAGACTCTTATAAAAAATTAAAAATACTGACAATTTGTTACAAACAAATTTGTTTGTTTGTTTTTGTAATTTTAATACAGTTATTTTGTCTTGGATCCAACCACTGGGTAAGGGTAATGTATCCCATGTGTTCCCATACCAGAAGGCTGTTCCTGGATCATTCAGATTGTTAGATTTGCTGTGAGCAACCAAGGAGCTCCTGATTGTAAAAGTTATCCACCTGGGGTATTTCTGTTGGGAGTGGCACAAAGCAATGTTCTGGGAAGTTAGCTCTTTCTCAGGTGCTTAGAATTCTGATGTTATGATTGGTTAGTTTGGCCACTCTGCTAGGCTCAAAAGGAGGCCTCCTAAAGGCAGAAGTCTCTCTCTGACTGCTGGCAGAGAAGGATGTGCTCCTGAGAGACATGCTCCTGAGAGACATATGCTGTTGGGAAAGAGACATGAGAGACACACATTGCTGAGAGAGACACCAAGAGACACACATTGCTAGGAGAGTAGCTTGGAGAGACTGTTGATTGAGAGACAGTGGGCTGAGAGAGACTGACCATTTTTCCTGAACTTGAATTGTAGTCTGGTGCCTCCCTAATAAACCCCATAATCTGTGAGTTCTGTGTGGCCACTGCAGTGAATTATCAAACCCATCAGAAAGGTGGTGGGTGCTGCAGGAGGAAGGGTTGGTGTCAGGGTCAGTGAAAGTGCTGGAAGGAGGCGGCATGTCTAGCCTCCTAGGGATAGGCCTTGGGCTACTGATGGTGATTGTCTTTCTCTTCTCTGGTTAGAGGAGGTCAGAAGATGTGGCTCCTTGCCCCTTTGGCAAGAATCATGAGGCCAAATGAAATTCCTGTGTACACCAGTTAACTTTGATCATGCTATTCTCAGACAATGTCCAATAGCCTTAGCCATAGCCAAAATCATAAACACAAACAAGCAAACAGGCAGGAAAAGGTCATTCTAACAAAATAAGTATTTTGTCCTTTTCATGTCTGCAATTTTTGTTGAATTGTGCTCCAATGTGTTTATCTTGCTGAGACCTTAAAGGAGAGACTAGGTAGAAAGACACTGCGGTCTCCCAGAAAGGAAGGCATTTCTGATGCACTTAAACAAAGAAACAGTAAATCCACAAACAAGTTATCTAAATTAGGGAGGCAGACCTTAAGCAGACAGAGAAGGGCCTGCATCTTTCTCCCAATGCCTCCCTCTCTTGATATCAGTGTGTGCAGAGTAGAATTTCTCCGTAAGATTTTCAAGATTGGGACCTTTCAGAAGCAGAACACCAATCCTGTGTTCCTAGTTGGTTTGAACTGTCAGTTTTCGGGCTAGTAGTTCAGGGTTTAACTGTGTGCACCACCCAAGAAACTTCACATTATAACACCTGTGGACAATGTAATAGCATGTTACAAATTGAAAATAAGGGGTTTTAAATTCTGTGTTTTCCTGAAAAGTATGTTACCCTAAGATGTCTTCTCAAGGACCTGAACCCACCTCTTAAATGTAATTTGTAATCTGTCACTACCTTCCTATTTCCTGGAAGAAGGGGAGCATAACCCCAGATGGTACCAAATTGCAAATCTGCATTGGCTATAAAGATACTAGGAAGTGAGAAATTTTATTGTAAAAAACATTAATGTAATGAGCAGTATCCAGTCTGCTTTATAAAGGGTAATATTCCTCTCTGTCTTTGCAGTCTCTTTAGTGGATTGTCTGTGATACATCACATTCTGGTTTAACACTTATTGAATAACAAATCTTTCCTTTCTCTTCTATTTTTTGTAGCGAGGTTTTCTGAGTTAGGAGTAGATTTTGTTTTTAGGAACTTTATCCTAACATGAATGAAACATTTTCTATTTTCTCCCAGGTTCAGGTGGGAACTTAATAATGGAGAACAAAAAAATAATCACCAAATACCTTCATATCTTAAAGCAAAGGGTTGAGCCAACAATCCAGGGCAGATTAAAACATTTTAAAGCAGATACTGCTAGCTTACTCCATCACCCATTAGGCTAAATGCATAGAGAAATTGAATTTACTTCAGATATTTTAAAGAATTTAAACATGGCAATAGTAAAAAACACATTACTTTGAGCAAGTTTTCAGGATGTAGTGCAATTTTCCTCCCTTTCCACAGGATGACCGGAATTTTCAACAAGCAGAAAAACTCACACTCTGTTTGAAATTAAGCCAACAAGTTTTATTATGACAGAAAACAATTTATGCATTGGGAAACAAAGGGACAAGAAGATCCCCACATAGTGCTCCAGTTTGCTAGAGATGAGGAGAGATATTTATACCCTCCCTGGACATGTCCAGACTTACCCAGGCTTGCCCAGGTATAGCCACATTTTTGCAAAGATTGTTTCTTCAGATCCTCCATGAGGGTGCCCAAACTTGTTTAAGCATATCCACGTTGTCTTTTCAAAAAACTGCTTAAATTACTATAAAAGTTACAGCATTAAAGCAGAAGCAGGAGTGCAAAATAAAATGGAGTCAGGCCTATCCCTAGGTCAACCAGGCACCTCTGTATATGAAGCTCTTATTAATTCATTCCTTTTGTTCAAGAGTTTCTGAGAAATTATTTGATGATATTTTCAACTACCATTTTGGGGAAAGTGCTTTCCTCTGCATGGTCTTGGATTTACATTTTCCTGTAGGACAGCATTATCAAAACATGTGGGAGGAAAGAGAACTTTATTTTGTTGCTGTCTTTCAGAGGTTCTTACAGATGGCTGCTTATTATAGTAAGCCTTTAAGACCCCAGACACTGTTTCAAAATAGCCAGGCACCATCTAAAGTCTTCACCATGACATAGCTGGAGATCCTACTTCTTCAGTGTTAACCTTAGAATGATATACAAAGTCCACATATATAATGTGCACTGATGATGTGTCCACATTAAGGAATAACTTGGCTTTAAAGGGAGTGGTTAAGGAGTGAGCTTGACTGAATCTGAATGTGTTGTTCGTGTTGTTTTTACATGCTTTTGATTTGGTTTCTACTCACAGTGACCTTATATACAACAGAACAAGACACTGCCCAGTCTTGTGCCATTTTCAGCATTTGTTCTACATTTTAGCCCATTGTTGCAGCCACTGTGTCATTCCATCTCATTGAGGGTCTTCTTCTCTTTCACTGACTCTCTACTTTACCAAGCATTATGTTCTTTGCCAGGGACTGGTCCCTGCTGATAACATGTCCAAAGTATGTGAGACAAAGTCTTACCATTCTTGATTCTAAGGAGATTTCTGGTTGTTCTTCTCTTGAGACACATTTGTTTGTTCTTCTGGTGCTCCTTAGTATATTCAATATTCCTCACTGACACTATAATTCAAATGCATCAATTCTTCCTTAGTCGTCCTTATTCATTGCCCAGCTTTCACATGAGTATGAGGTAATTGAAAATACCATGACTTGGGTCAGGTGCACCTTAGTCATCACAGTGACACTATTGATTTTTAACATTTTAAAGAGGTCTTTTAAAGCATATTTGTCCAATGCAATATGCTGCTTTATTTCATCTGAAATATGAATACTCTTTTAAAGTACCTAATTCTTTTCATAGGTGTTTAATTGGTTCTCTGGGTAATACCATTGGAATTAATTTAAGACAACATTTGACAGTTCCAACAATAATCCAATAACAATTAGTATAATTATTCCTATAAGCAGAGCAGAGCAGATCCATAGCCAATACCTTTGAGTAACCAGCTCAATATGTCCACAGTTGGAATCAGAAGCAGATCCAGCTATGAGAAAACAAAAGGTCTTTTGGAAAATCTTTTCAATGTCATGTAATAAATCTTTCAATCCGGGGAATGTAGTTGGGTAAGAGTGCTGAAAGGAATGCTTCTCCCATCCCACGTTTGTCAACTATTAGAGTATTTAGTGACACAAAGTCTTCTTGTTGTTGTTAGGTGCCGTTGACTCGTCTCCAACACATACCGACCCTATGCACAGCAGAATGAAACACTGCCTGGTCCTGAGCCAGCTCTGTGATTCTTGATATACTTGAGCACATCACCACTGCCACCGTGTCAACCCATCTCATTGAGGGCCTTCCCCTCTTTTGTTGACCCACCACCTTACCAAGCATGACATCCTTCTTCAGGGAATGGTTCCTTCTGACAATATGACCAAAGTATGTAAGATGAAGCCTGGCCATTCTTGCCTCCAAAGAGCATTCTGGCTCCACTTCCTCCAGGACAGATCTGTTAGTTCTCTTAGCAGTCCACAGTACTTCTATCATTCTTTACCAACATCACAGCTCAAAAACATCAACTCATTTTTGGTCTTCCTCATTCATTGTCCAGCTCTCACATGTATATGAGGCAATTGAAAATACTATGGCTTGTGTCAGGTACACCTTAGTCCTCAAGGAGACATCTTTGCTCTTCAGCATTTAAAAAAGGTCCTTTGCAGGTGATTTGCCCAGTGTTATACATCATCTGATCTGAAGTCCTGATTGCTGCTTCCATTGGTGTTAATTGTAGAACAAAGCAATGTGAAGTCTTTGACAATTTCAAACTTTTCTCCATTTATTGTAATGCTGCTTATAGGTCCAGTTTTGAGGATTTTTGTTTTCTTTATATTGAGATGTAATCCATACTTCAGACTGTGTTCTTCAATCTTCATCAGTAAGTACTTCAAGTCATACTTCCTTTCAGCAAGCAAAGTTGTGTTGTCAGCATATCACAGGTTGTTAATAATTCTTCCTCCAATCCTAGTGCCACATTCTTCTTCATATAGTCCAGCCTCTTGGATTATTTGCTCAGCATACAGATTGAATAAGTATGGTAAAAGATACAACCCTGATACACTCCCTCCTTGATTTTAAACCATGAAATGTTCCCTTTCTCTGTTTGAATGACAGCTTTCTGGTCTATGTACAGGCTCCTCATGAGTGCAATTAAGTGTCCTGGGATTCCCATTCTTCTCAATGTTATCCACAATTTGTTACGATCCACACAATCAAATGCTTTTGCATAGTCAATAAAACACAAGTAAACATCTTTCTGGCATTCTTTGCTTTGAGCCAAGATCCATCTGACATCAGCAATGATATCCCTCATTCCACATACTCTTCTGAAACCAGCTTGTATTTCTGGAAGTTCTCAGTCAATATACTGCTGCAACCATTTTTGAAATATCTTCAGTAAGATTTTACTAGCATGCAATATTAATGTTATTGTTTGATAATTTCCACATTTTGTGTTATCACCTTTCTTTGGAATGGGTACAAATGTGGATCTCTTCCAGTCAGTTGGCCAGGTAGCTGTCTTCCAAATCTCATGGCATAACTGAGTGAGTGTCTCCAGCAGGGCATCCGTTTGTTGAAATATCTCAATGGGTATTCCTTCAATTCCTGGAGCCTTGTTCTTTATCAAGTCTTTCAATGCAGCTTCAACTTCTTCCTTCATTATCATTGGTTCTTGAACATATGCCTCCTCCTGAAATGGATGGAGATCGAACAGTTCTTTTTGGTACAGTTACTCTGTGTATTCCTTCCAACTTCTTTTTATGTTTCCTGCATCATTCAATATTTTGCCCATAAATATTTCAATATTGCAATTTGAGGCTTAAATTTTTTCCTCAGTTCTTTCACCTTAAAAAATGCCAAGCATGTTCTTCCCTTTTGGTTTTCTAACTCCAGGCCTTTGCACATTTCATTATAGTAATTGGCTTTGTTGGCTAGAGCTGCTCTTTGAAATCTTTCTTCTGTTCAGCTCTTTTATTTTGTCATTTCTTCCATTTGGTTTCAGAGTCTTTTCTGACATCCATTTTTGTCTTTTCTTTCTTTCTCATCTTTTTAATATCCTCTCGCTTTCTTCATAGATGATGTTCTTGATGTCATCCCACAATTCTTCTGGTTTTCGGTCATTGGTGTACAATGCATCAAATCTATTCTTCAGACGGTCTCTAAATTCAGGAGGGATATATTCAAGATCATATGTTGGCTCTTGAGGACTTGTTTTAATTGCCTTCAACTTCAAGTTCTACTGGCATATGAGCAGTTGATGTCTGTTCCATGATCAGCTCCTGGCCTGGTTTTGACTGAAGATATTGAGCTTTTCCATCTCTTCTTGCCACAGATATAGTCAATCTGATTCCTGTGTACTTCATCTGGCGAAGTCCACATGTATAGCCACCATTTGTGTTGCTGAAAAAAGGTATTTACAATGAATAAATCATTGGTCTTGCAAAATTCTATCATGCAATCTCCAGTGTTATTTCTGTCACCAAGGCCAAATTTTCCAACTACCAGTGATTCTTCTTCGTTTCCAATCTTTGCATTCCAATCACCAGTGATAATCAGCACATCTTGATTGCATGTTCGGTCATTTTCAGACTGCAGAAGTTGATAAAAATCTTCAATTTCCTCCTCTTTGGCTTTGGTGGTTGGTGCATAAATTTGAATAGTGGTAGTATTAACTGGTCCTCCTTGTAGATGTATGGATATTATTCTATCACTGACAGCATTGTACATTAGGACAGATCTTGAAACATCCTTGTGATGATGAATTCCATGCCATTCTTCTTCAATTTGTCATTCCCAGCATATGGTTGTCTGATTCAAAATGGCCACAACCAGTCCATTTCAGCTCACTAATGCCTAGGATATCAATCTTTATGCATTCCATTTCATGTTTGACAACTTCCAATATTCCTAGATTCATACTTCATACATTCCATGCTCTGATTAATGGATGTTTCCATCTGTTTCTCCTCAATTTGAGTCATGCCATGTCAGCACATGGAGGTCCTGAAAAACTTATTTTATTCATATCATTAAGGTTGGTTCTACCCTGATGAGGCAGCTCTTTCCTGGTCCTATATCGATTTCCTTCAGACCCAAGGAGCTCATCTTCCTGTGCTGTGTTAGACAGTTTCCAAGCTATTCATAAAGTTGCCCAGTAATGTATCAGACAGTGTTTCTCTGCTATTCATAAGGTTTTCCCTGGACAATTTTTGAGAAGCAGATGGCCCCCTCCTTCTTCCTAGTCTGTCTTAGTCTGTAAGCTGCATTGAAACCTGTGCACCATGTGTAACTCTGCTTGCATCTGAAACACCAGTGGCACAGCCTCAAGCCTCTTAGCAACGTACAAGCCTCACAGTATGACAAACTGACAGACAAATTTGTCTCCCTTAGATGTTGGAAACCTCTGCAACCTTCCCTTACCTAATTCCTACCTGGAACCTGCCACTCTATGGTCCCCAGCCACTCCCTCCTTTTCCTGACTTTAGGGGGTTTGGGGCCTGCCTTTTCTCCCACCCCTTTTAACCTGGATATCCTGCTGCTCCTTAGCTCCCTGAGGTGGCTCCTGCTCCCTCCCTTTCCAGGCTCTAAGGGTTTGGGGCCTAGCCTTGCCTCCCACCCCTTTTGTGTAGACACAAAGTCCAATAGAACTGATAAATAAATTTGGTGGTGAAGAAAGATTTCCATACAACATTATCTTGAAGAACAATTAAAATAATTACTGATTTACTCTAAACATAGCTCCCAGTCTGATTGTTAGAGTCTGTTTTGAGAAATAAACTGAATTCTTCATAAGGGCACAATGTCTAAATCAAAATGGTCCCACTAGTTTAACCAGACAATTGTTCGGTTCAAAGTGGCTTCAGGAAGCAGTTTTCTCTCAAGATTCAAGATTCAGGGATTCAATTTTCCTTTGTAATAGGTATATGCTGGTGGATTTCCTTTATCCAGATGGTGTCTTTGTCTTTGTCTACTTTATGACTTAATTAAAGAGGCTCTATAGAACATTTTGAATCTGGGGTCTTCATTACCCTAGTGCAAAATGATGATGAATATGACATCCAAAGCCATCTTCCCTTGGAAGGACCTTTGGGATGAAGGACCAGAGCAGGCAATAGAAGATTTTCTGAGAGCCTACAATTTCCATGGATCCTATAGACTCATGAGGTACTTTTTCTTGGATTTTGAGCCCCATATTTCTAAGTGGCTTTTTGAGACTTTATTAAGACTTGCTTTGTGTTTTCCATTTGAGAACTCTTAATGCTTTCTTTCGTTT
>NW_006922190.1:1346656-1350933 GCF_000298275.1 Orycteropus afer afer | reverse complement strand
TTTCAGTGTCTCTAGGAGTGTTTGGTTATATCTACATATTAATAAATTTCAAGAAAAATTACAAATGCTGAACTCTAGCCTAGTAAGTTTTCCTTTGTTATTGTTGTTTTGTTTTTCCCCTCTCTCTATCTGTCTCTTGAAAGAGTTTTCTTTGTTTCTGCTGATGACAGCTGTGTCAGGTTCTGGGTAAATTACTGTTCTTTCAAATTTGTGGAATACTAAGCTCTATAATTGGTGCATAATGACCAAGAAAAGCCAACAGAGCGGTCACCAGTCATGCAAGACAGTCACAGACTCCTATGCCAGCAAGAGCTGATTCAGAAGATGGACCAGAAATTCTAAGCTGACCATTGCCCACAAGGTAATGCTTCTGCAACTCTTAGGCACACATTGTATGAGTAATATGTGCTGCCCAAACTTCATGGCATCCCCCATCAAGATTTTCCTGAGCCCAGTAGTTCTAAACATTGAACAAAAGTGAATGTTCTCTGAAAATAGAAAATACCCTATCTGGAGACAATACAGAGTTCCCTTTTAAAACTCCTGTCCAAAATATAGGCAAGCAGTATGGCTCTACCACTTGCTTGTATCCATCTACTTAATATGAGCTCATTAAAGACAGTCTAGGGAAATAAATGTGACCATTTTGGAATTTTCTACAAAGTATATTAGAACAGCCCCAAGTAGTGTGAAAATGGGGGAGAGGAAAGGAAAGCCAGGGAGACAAGGACAGAATAAGAAAGTGGCAGGGATCCAGGTAAAAAGAGAGTGGAGAGGGTGGAGAGCTAAGGAGACAAACTTGTCAGTCAGGTTGCCATACTGTGGTGGTTTGTATGTTGCTGTGAGGCAAGAGGCTGTGCCACTGGTGTTTCAAACACCAGCAGGGTTGCACATGGTGCACAGGTTTCAGCACAGCTTGTATACTGAGACAGACTAGGAAGAAGGAAGAGGTCATCCACTTCTCAAAGAATTGGCCAGGGAAAATCTTATGAATAGTAGAGAAACACTGTTTGATACATCACTAGGCAACTTTATGAATAGCCCAGAAACATTGTCCTATACAGTGCAGGAAAATGAGTCCCTTAGATTGGAAGGCTCTCAAAATATGACTGGAAAAAAGCTGCATCATCAGAGTAGAACCAACCTTACTGGTATGGATAAAGTAAAGCTTTCAAGACCTCTATTTGCTGATGTGGCACAACTCATATTGAGTAGAAACAGCCACAAACATCCTTTAATAATCAGAACATGGAATGTATGAAGTATGAATCTAGGAAAATTGGAAATTGTCAAACATGAAATGGAATGCATAAAGATTGATATCCTAGGCATCAGAGAGCTGAAATGGACTGGTTGTGGCCATTTTGAATCAGACAACCATATGATCTACTATGCCAGGAATGACAATTTGAAGAGGAATGGCGTGGCATTCATCATAACAAAGGATATTTCAAGATCTGTCCTTGAAGTTCAATGCTGTCAGTGGTAAGATAATATTCTTATGCCTACAGGGAAGATCAGTTAATATGACTATTATTCAAATTTATGCACCAACCACCAAAGCCAAAGAGGAGGAAATTGAAGATTTTTATCAAATACTGCAGTCTGAAATTGACCAAACATGCAATCAAGCTACGTTGATTATCACTGGTGAATGGAATGCAAAAGTTAGAATCAAAGAAGAATCACTGGTATTTGGAAAACTTGGCCTTGGTGACAGAAATAACGCTGGAAATTGCATGATAGAATTTTGCAAGAACAACGATTTATTCATTGCAAATACCTTTTTTCAACAATACAGATGGTGGCTATACATGTGGACTTCACCAAATGGAATACACAGGAATCAGACTGACTACATCTGTGGCAAGAGGAGATGGAAAAGCTTAATATCTTCAGTCAAAACAAGGCCAGGAGCTGATTGTGGAACAGACCATCCACTGCTCATATGCAAGTTCAAGTTGAAGTTGAAGACAATTAAAACAGGTCCAAGAGAGTCTGTTTGATCTTGAATATATCCCTCCTGAAATTGGAGACCATCTAAAAAATAGATTTGATGCATTGAACACTGATAACCAAAAACCAGAAGAATTGTGGGATGACATCAAGAACAACATCCATGCCATGAAGAAAGTAAGAGCTCATTAAAAAGATAAGAAAAGAAGACCAAAATGGATGACAAAAGAGACTCTGAAACTTGCCCTTGAGCAGAGAGTAGCTAAAGCAAATGGAAGAAATGACAAGATAAAAGAGCTGAACAGAAGATTTCAAAGAGCAGCTCGAGCAAATTACTAAAATGAAATGTACAAAGACTCGGAGTTAGAAAACCAAAGAGAAGAACACACTTGGCATTTTTCAAACAGAAAGAACTGAGGAAAAAATGTATCCTTCGAATTGCAATATTGGTAGATTCTATGGGCAAAATAGTGAATGATGCAGGAAACATCAAAAGAAGTTGGAAGGAACACACAGAGTAACTGTACCAAAAAGAACTGGTCAATGTTCATCCATTGTAGGAGGTGGCATATGATCAAAAATTAATGATATTGAAGGAAGAATTTGAAGCTGAACTGAAAGAATTGGAAAAGAACATGGCTCCAGGAATTGAAGGAATACCCACTGAGATGTTTCAACAAATGGATGTCCCAATGGAGGCACTCACTCGGTTATGCCAAGAGATTTGAAAGACAGGACAACTGACTAGAAGAGATCCATATTTGTACCCATTCCAAAGAAGGTTGATCCACAGAATGTGGAAATTATAGAACAATACCATTACTATCACATGCAAGTAAAATCTTACTGAAGATAATTCAAAAACAGTTGCAGCAGTATATTGACAGAGAACTTCCAGAAATGCAACCTGGAGTCAGAAGAGGACATGGAAGAAGGGATATCATAGATAGATAGATAGATCTTGGCTCAAGGCAAAGAATACCAGAAAGATGTTTACTTGTGTTTTATTGACTATGCAAAGGCATTTGATTGTGTGGATCATAACAAATTGTGGATAACATTGAGAAGAATGGGGATTCCAGAACACTTAATTGTACTCATGAGGAACCTGTACATAGACCAGGAGGCTGTCATTTGAACAGAACAAGGGGACACTGCATGGTTTAAAATCAAGAAGGGAGTGCATCAGGGCTGTATCCTTTCACCATACTTATTTAATCTATATGCTGAGTAAATAATCTGAGAAGCTGGACTATATGAAGAAGAATGTGGCATCAAGATTGGAGGAAGACTCATCAACGACCTCCTATATGTGGACAACACAACTTTGCTTGCTGAAAGTGAGGATGTCTTGAAGCACTTACTGATGAAGATTGAAGAATACATTCTGCAGTAGGGATTACATATCTACTTAAGAAAAATGAAAATCCTCACAACTGGGCCTATAAGCAGCATCATGATAAATGGAGAAAAGATTGAATTTGTCAAAGACTTCACATTGATTGGTTCTACAATTGACACCAGTGGAAGCAACAGTCAGGACATCAGATGACATACAGCACTGGCCAAATAGGCTGCAAAGGACCTCTTTCAAGTGTTGAGGAAAAAAAATGTCTCCTTTAGGACTAGGGTGCACCTGACACAAGCCATGATATTTTCAATTGCCTCATATGCATGTTAGTGCTATAAAATGAATAAGGAAGACAGAGGATGAATTGATGCTTTTGAGCTGTGGTGCTGGTGATGAATGCTAAAAGTACTGTGGACTGCTAGAACTAACAGGTCTGTCCTGGAGGAAGTGCAGGCAGAATGCTCATTGGAATCAAGAATGGCCAGACTTCATCTCACCTACTTTGGTCATGTTATCAGAAAGGATGATTCCCTGGAGAAAGATGTCATGCTTGGTAATGTGGAGGGTTGACAAAAGAAGAGAAAGCCTTCAATGAGATGGATTGACACAGTGACTGTGGTGATGGGCTCAAGTATAGCAGGGATTGTAGAGCTGGCATGGGACTGGGCAGTGTTTTGTTCTGCTGTGCATAGGGTCACTATGAGTCAGAGACAACTTGACAGCATCAAACAAAAACAACGTATTACAACAGAAAGACTCCTGAATTAAAAAGCTTCTAAAACATCAAAAAAGCAAAATTGTTTTCCTGCAAGCTACTGTATCTAGATTAACAAAATAAAATAGGGAGCTGCAATAAAGCTCTGCTTCTATACAGCCCCTTTAAAAACCATCCTACTATGGATGTTGGAAAATTTGGTCTTGGTGACAGAAATAATGCTGGAACTCGTATGGTAGAATTTTGCAAGACCAA
>NW_006922190.1:1331718-1344651 GCF_000298275.1 Orycteropus afer afer | reverse complement strand
ACTGCTAAAAGAACTAACAGATCTGTCCTGGAGGAAGTGCAGCCAGAATGCTCCTTGGAAGCAAGAATGGCCAGACTTTGTCTCACCTATTGTGGTCATGTTGTAGGAAGGGACCATTCCCTGGAGAAGGATGTCATGCTTGGTAGGGTGGAGGGTCGACGAAAGAGGGGGAGGCCTTCAACGAGATGGATTGATACGGTGGCTCCGATGATGGGCTCAAGTATAGCAGGGATTGTGGGGCTGGCGCAGGATCAGGCAGTGTTTCGTTCTACTGTGCATGGGGTCGCTATGAGTCAGAAATGACTTGATGGCACTTAACAACAACAACAATGGATGTTGAGGAAAACTTCTACTTAGAAAAACTAATATGTTTACATCTCTAGCAGACAGAATAAATTAAAATCAGAATGAATCAAGGTTTCATAAGGCCCATATGAAGTACTCTCAGAGAATAAATTCCCTGCTAGGAATTTTATTTGACCCTGGGAAATCAAAGTCACAACCTAATTCTTAACATCTTTGATAAATGAACCTGAATTTACTCCCTACCAAGATGCTAATTTGGGGGTTTTATGTTTTAAACTAAATATACTAGAATTGAGAATTTCAGTGATCATTTTGAAAAAATAAGTTTCTATTTGTTTGTTTTCTTTCCCCTAGAAAACTTGCTTAATGTTTATGTTGTATGGCATTGTCAAATGAAGCTTAAGGAGAATTTTGGTTCTGTTTGCTCTGTTTGTGTATGCTTTTTGTGTTCTGCCCTCTTGCAGAGGTTTAGATCCAGGACTCTAGCATTAAGATTTCACTTAAACTATGTTTTATACTCATAGGTGAAAGTTGTAAAAAGGAATCTCAGTTTTTTGTCTGAGACTGAAAGATGAAGGAACTCTTGTGGCACAGTGGTTAAGTGCTTACCTCCTAACAAAAAGTCAGTAGTTCAATCCTATGAGCTCCTCCATGCGAAAAAGAAAGGACAGTCTGCTTCCATAAAGATTACAGACTTAGAAACACTATGGAGCAGTTCTACTGTGTTCTATATGATTATTATGAGTTGGAAGAGACTCATGGCAATGAATTTGTCTGAGAAATCGAACACAACATTTCATTGTTGGCATGGAGAAGGTGGCATTTCCAGCTTGCCTTGAGGAAACTTTGTAAATAAGTCTATTATAGACTTATAGGAGCTCTGGTGGTGTAGGGCCTAGGGCATTTGACTGTTAACCTTCTGGCTGACGGTTCAAACCCACCAGCCACTCCTCAGAAGGAAGACAGGGCAATCTACTTCCGTAGTGATACCACCTCAGAAACTCAAGGAGGGGTAGTTATGAGTCGGATCCGACTCAACAGCAAGTGAGTCAGTGAGTTTATTAAGGCAGTGAGTTTGGTTTTTGGTTTGGTTTTATAGACTTATACTAGAAAAATATAAGTACAGACTTATACTGAAAAGTCTAAAGCATACCAGAAAAGATAAATTGATTATTTTGATTGGCATAACAAGGACTTAAAGAGAAACAGATTCTTCTAAATTGCTTTCTTTAAAAAATATTATAAGCATGCAAAGGATGTTGCTGTTGTTGTTGTTATGTGCCGTTGAGTCGGACCCGACTCATAGCAACCCCTCCTTGGGTTTCTGAGGCAGTATCACTACAGAAGTAGATTGCCCCATCTTCCTTCTGAGGAGTGGCTGGTAGGTTTGAACTGCCAGCCTTCTGGTTAGCAGTCAAGTTTACTAGGTAGATAAAAAGGAGAAGGCAAAATTGTTTAGCAAGAGAATAGTAAAAGGAAAATAAATTGGTTCATTTTGTCTTTCAAAATACCTGGCCCAACTTGATCATATGCAAATGAATTGGGATGAATAAGTTTTGTAGTCCACCAAGAGTCAAAAGAGAGGGAGGGCAGATCAAGACCAGGCCTCTTGGCCCCTAGCCTTTGAGGTCATATAACTCCAAGGAAACTTTTAAAGGACTCCTACAAACTAGGTGGAAACCTTTTAAGATAAAATAAAATCAGAAAAAATACTGTCTTACCACAGTTATCAGTAAAATTGGATGAATCTCCATCATAGAAGAACCATAAACAAGTTCTCTCCACTGCAGGGTAACTGTAAGACATGATAATAAGGATCACAATGATACTCACCTTGGATGGCCTGGGGAAACTTTTCTGATACACTTGACAAAAAGTTATATCTTTATCAATTTAGTAGTCAGCTGAGCAGAGATCTTGTGATTTCCAAAACTAGTTAGTAAACTTTCAAAGGGCTAATTTTAAATAGGGGAAAATAAGGAAAATGGTAACATTTGAATGAAAATTTAGAATATTTAAATAAGATTTATTTCAACAGTAATTATGTTTTATGGTATATAGTTAATTTCAGGATCTGTAGGTAATTTACTGGTATTGAGTTAATAAATATTCATTATAACTTAAGGCTTACATATTTTTTACTTTTATGTTACAGAAAGAAATTTTACACACACATATGTATATATTGGTCTCCCCTAATGAATGTGTTCATTTCTTTGAGATGCTGTGCCATTTTAAAGGCTAAACTGTAAGAGATATGCAACATAGGTGGGTACCACATGCTGAGTTGGGTAAGGGGAGGGATGTTGTGGAAAGTCTGTGACCAGGATGATAACATCGGGGAAAGGCAGAACACTGAATTGTGCACATAAGGCAGAGGCTAATACCAGTATATCCATGATACCTCATTACCATTAACACCAAACTCCAGGCTACAAATAAACAAATAGACAACTGAGAAGATCAGATGGGGATCAGTGAAGAGGAATATACTCTAGACCAATGATAGATTCAGCTAAGGCTAATCTTACACAGATACTAGTGATATAAAATACCCGCAATCATTACAGAAACAACAGAAGACAGACATAAAGCAATTCCTCATAGACAGCCAGACACTGTGGGAGAGAGTCCATTGGGTCTGCTGACACAGGACCATAGTATTAGGGGACACCAGACTCAATTGGCACAACAAAACACATAAAAATCTTGTTCCACAACCTACTTTGGTGAATAGCAACTGGCATCTTAAAAGCTTTTGAGCGTCCATCTAAAATGCAGCTAATGGTCTCCTCTTGTCAGAAATGAAGAAGAGTAAAGAAATACAGGGGAATTTGGAAAAAAAATTAGCCCTAGGACATGATGGACCTCAAGACCAGAGGAACTAGATGGTGCCCAGCTACCAACGCCAACTTCTGCAGTTGAAAATTGACCAGACATGTAATCAAGATGCATTGACAATTACGGATGATCGGAATGCAAACGTTAGAAACAGAAGAAGCATCAGTAGTCAGAAAATATGTCCTTGGTAACAGAAATGAAGCCAGAGAGCACATGATATAATTAAAAAAAAAAAAAAAAACAAGACTAATTCAGTGCAAATATCTTTTTTCAACAACATAAATGGAAACTCTACAAATGGACTTTTCCAAATGGAATACATAGGAGTTAAAATGACTGCAACTGTACAAAGCAATGATAGAGAAGCTCAATATGATCAGTTAGAACAAGGATGTGGGGCAACTGTAGAACCAACCAAAAATTACTCATATGCAAGTTTAAAGTGAAGTTGAAAAAAATTACAACAGGTCAATGGCAGCATATATATGACCTTGCGTATATATACCATCTGAATTTAGAGACCATCTGAAGAACAGATTTGTGGCATTGAACACCAATGGACAAAGACCTGACAAATCATGGTGGAATGATATCAAATACATCATACATGAAGAAAGTCAAAAATCATTCAAAAGATAGAGAAGAAAGGAAAGACCAAAATGGATGTCAGAAGAAACTCAAACTTGCTTCTCAATGGAATGTAGCTAAAATGAATGGGAGAAATGATGAAATGAAAGAACTGAATATAAAATGTCAAAAGGAGGCATGAGAAGACAAAGTAAAGTATTATAATGAAATGTGAAAAGACCTAGAGTTAGAAAATAAAAAGGGAAGAACATACCCAGAATTTCTCAAGCTGAAAGAACTAAAGAAAATTTCAAGCCTCAAGATGCAATATTGAAGGATTTTATGGGAAAAATAAATTAAATGCTGTAGGAAACATCAAAAGAAAATGAAAAGAGTACACCAAGTCAGTGAACCAAAAAAAAAAAAGTCAGTATTCAAACATTTCAGGAGGTAGCATATGATCAAGAACTGATGGTACTGAAGGAAGAAGTCTAAGCTGCACAGAAAGAATTGATGAAAAACAAGGATCCAGGAATTGACAGAATACCCAATGAGATGTTTCAACAAAAAGATGCAACATTGCTTTCAGTGCTCACCAGTTTATGCCAAAAAATTTGGAAGAGAGCTACTTGGCCAATCAACTGGAAGAGATCCATATTTATACCCACTGCAAAGAAAGATGATCCAACAAAATGCAGAAATTATTAAATAATATCATTAATACTAATAACATTGTGCTGAAGATAATTTAAAAATGGCTGCTGCAGTACAGCAACAGGAAACTGCTTGAAATTCAAGCCAGATTCACAAGAGAACATGGCACAGGGATATCTTCACTATTGTCAGATGGTTCTTGGCTGAAGGCAAAGAATATTAACAAGTGTATACCTGTGTTTTATTGACTATGTAAAAATATTCAATTAGGTGGATCATAACATATTATGGACAACATTACAGAGCATGGAAATTCCATAACACTTAACTATGTTCTGGAACTTGTACATAAATCAAGTCATTCAAACAGAACAAGTAGATACAGAATGATTTAAACTCAGGAAAGGTGTGTGTCAGGGTTGAATCCTCTTGCCATACTAATTCAATCTGTATACTAAGAAAATAATCTGAGAAGCTGAAGTATATAAAGAAGAACATGGCATCAGGATTGGAGGAAGGCTCACTAACAACCTGTAATATGCAGACAGCCTCTGGTATGGATTACAACTCAAACTAAAGAAAACAAAAATCTTCACAACTGGGCCAGTAAGGAACAACACAATAAATGGAGGAAAGATTGAAATGTAAAGGATTTCATTTTATTTGGACTCACAATCAATGCCCACAGAAATAGCAGTCAAGAAATTAAATGATGTATTGCATTGAGCAAATATGCTACAAAAGACCTCTTTAAAATGCTAAAGAGCAAGCTATCACTTGTAAGACAAAAGGGTACCTGAGCCAATCTCTGGTCTTCTCAATCCCCTCATATGCCTGTGAAAAGTGTACAATGAATAGAACGATAGTAGAAGAATGGATACATTTGATTTGTGGTATTGGTGAAAAATATAGACTGTAACATGGAAAGCTAGAAGAATGAACAAATTTGTCTTGGAGGAAGCCATAATGATCCCTAGAAGCAAGGATGGTGTTCTGGTTACCTAGTACCACTCTGACAAGAATATACCACAAACGGGATGGCTTTAACAGACAAGAGTTTATTCTCTTACAGTTCAGGAGGCTAGAAGTCCAAGTTACAAGTGTCAGGCTCTAGGGGCTATGTGAACCCCTCAACCTGGGGGTTCAACCCTGCCTTCTGCTCCCAGCCCACTGGGGCTAAAGGAATTTCTTCACTCAGACAGCTGCTGGCTGCTGACACTGACAAGCCCAAAGTTGACAAGTAAAAAGGCACAGTTACCCAGCCACACAGCAGGCCATTGATTCAAGTCTATTGAAAGTCCCAAGGTCGGCAGAGCATGGCAGGCTGCTGAGCAAGGACATGGCTACATGCAGGGTTCAAGTGTTCCATAAGCTAGAAACCATTCCCAAATGCTGCTATTTATATAGGGAAAGCAGACCACATCCCAAATGCAGCTACTCAGCTGTTCACAGTAGATTCCGCCATGGAGTTCATTACCAGGCTCATCATGGGAAATACTATATCCAGATGCCCAGCCACTCAACCAGGCCCCAGCCAAATTGACACACAAACCTAACTACCACAGATGGCAAGACTTCCTTCTTGCACTTTGGACGTATTATCAGAAGGGACCAGTTCCTGGAGAAGGATATCATGTTTTGTAAAGTAGATGGCTAGCAAAAAAGAGGAAGACCCTCAATAAGATGGACTGACACAATTGCTGCAACAATGGGCTCAAGCATGGCAAAAGTTTTGAGGATGGTGCAGGACTCAGCAGTATTTTATTCTGCTGTATATGAGGTTGCTATGACTCAAAACCAACTTGATCTTACCCAACAGCAACATATGGTATTATGTCTCAAGATTATTGTGTGCTTTTTAAAAATAAATTTAATCATTTTATTTAGAGATATTTTCATCTAACATTCCTTTTGATTTAAAATTTAGTTCATTTCGTTTTGCATTAGTTCAGTAATTAATTCCATCAGGTCTTTGACTTTAAAAATATGTACTTTTATGAGTTAATCATATCATATTGACTTTTGTCTTCTGCAGATAAACTTTGCTTTGCTGACCTGTGGAAACATTTGACCAAAATATTTGCAAAAAAGATAGACTATAAGGCATTTGACTGCTAAGCAGAAGGTTGATGGTTCAAGTCGACACACCACTCCACAGAGTGAAGATGGGGCATTCTAATTCCGTAAAGTTTAACTGCCTCAGAAACCCAATGGGATCACTATGAGTTGGAATCAACTTGATGGCAGTGAGTTTGGTTTGGTTTATATTGGGCTTATGAAAGAACTGTGATATTTTGAGCATAGGTCCTACTAGACTGAATTAAGATTTGAAGAACTTGGGTGTAGAAGGTCATGGATTCATAGATTTCAGTTAAGCCAAAATGGTGAGGAGCAAAAATTAACTATATAACTCTGAATAGACTAAATGATTACTATGGGCTTATATCAGACTATTGCTGATATTTTAAGGTCCTGTTTTCTGGATATAAGAGAGCTCATTAACCAATGAGTCTGTTGTTTTTACATGTAGATTTGGATTATTTCTTGCTTTGCTATTAAATATGAGAGAAATGTAAAATTGAGATCAGCAAAGAAATCTTAAAATCATTAGAAAGAAGAACTAGAAAATGAAAATATTCTTACCAGAGAATGTTTTATAGTCAGAGGAGGATTAAAGATGGCAGTTTAAGCATATATAATATCACTCTCTTCAACAAAGACTTGAGAAACCGAGTAAAATGGATACAGATGACAATTCTGGAACCCAGAGAATGAAAGAAAGGATAAAGAAGTAGATCAAATACTGATGAGATGAAGAGACTGAATGAAAACAGTGAACAAGGAGTGGTAACCTGCTAAGTAGCACATCATGGCTATTTCTAATTATTGCAAACAATGCCCCAACTCTAGAAAGAACCAGATAGTTGGCTCCACTTTCCCAAGACTGCACTAGTACCTGTGTCATGATAGGTGATGAGAAATTCAGAAGCCAGCAACCTACCCAGCCATACCCACCACACCTATCACCACCGCACAACTGGGAGAATGCCAGCACCCATTCCAGAACTATTGGATCAACAACAGATGGTAACCAACAACCAATCAGCTTTCCTTCAGCTGCTCTGTATGATCAATTATCAGATATTAGTGTCCACACTTCCACTCACTCATTACCAAATACACCCAAAGACTTGTGGTGAGCACCCCAGTGCTGTCAAACTAGCAACTAGAGTAACATGCTTGCCCTATTGACTGTATATATTAAAAGGAAACACAACAAAACATCATGTTGAAGCAAACCAACCTACAATAAATTAATACAATGACACTGCAGTGTATCAGAGACCACTTCACATCACACAAAGAAAAACAAGACAACATGGCTCAAACAAGTGACCAAAATACAGGGCCAGAAAATATTCCAGAGGAAGAAATGCTAGTGGAACTACTGAAAAAGCACTGAAGAGGATTATATTTATGTACTTTTAATGGATAGAGAGAAAGTTTAAAGAAACCACAGACAAAAACAAGAAAAAAAAAAGGCAAAACTCTAGATGAATTTCAAAAATAGAATACAAAAACAAATTGACAAAATAAGTGGAAAATTAGAAAACATACAAAACAATAATTAGAAATTCAGAAGATTAACACTAACATTTAAGAAATAGATAACACATTTGAAGGACAAAAGAGTAAAATTGAAGCCATGAAAGACAGAAATAGTGAGAATGAAGGGAAATCTCTTAATACTCATCCTTTAGAGGAACACTCAGGAAAAAAATAAAAAGAAACAAACAAAAACAAAGGAAGCCTAAAAAGTACATGGGTCACCATGCAGAGGAATAACTTACATGTGATTGGAATTCCAGTACAGGAACATACAAGAAAGACACTGAGAAAGTGTCAGTTTATACAAGGAAATACTAGGAAAACATCCCTGTATCACAGAAGATGAGAAATATGCATGCAGTAATCTCAACAAACCCCAAACAGGACAGACTCCAAAAGAAAATCACCAAGATATATCATAATCAAATAACAAAGGGACAGAACAGCATTATTTTCAATTACAGCATTAATTTCAATACACATTATTTTCAAGTTCATACGGAACATTCTCCAGCATAGACCATATGTTAGGGTGCAAAGCAACCCTCAATAAATTTTAAAACATCAAAATACTACAAAGCCTCTTGTCAGATCAGAATGGTATAAAATTAGAAATCAACAAAATAAATATCAAAGAGAAAGAAAATCAAATATATAGGAACTTAATAACACTCTGCTTGAAAAATACTGGGTTAAAAAAAAAATAAGTTCCATTGAGTCAATTGCAACTCATTAATTCATCAATGCTTTACCATCCCCCCCCACCCAAGCTTGTTCTATGTTTCCCTTTTCCTATTCTGAAATGGCTATTTTTAACATCTGGAGGAAGAGAATCACTCTGGATAGTCTAATATGTTGAGAAACAGTTTTTAATTTTTATGGGATCCTTATTTCTGGGTTCCATGGAGGTTGCAGTGACCCACTCAGGCCATTGCACTGAAGTGATCTTTTGAACATTGAGCCCTGAATAGACTGGTCTTTGAAAAGTCACCTTTAAGTCAAACAATTTGTTGTTGTTATGTGCCGTCACGTCGGACCTGACTCATAGCAACCCCTCCTTGGGTTTCCGAGGCAGTATCACTATGGAAGTAGATTGCCCAACATTCCTTTAGAGGAGTGGTTGGTGGATTTGAACTGCCAGCCTTCTGGTTAGCAGTCAAGTGTCTTAGGCATTATGTGACCAGAGCTCTAGTGAGAAGTATTTCCTGATTTAAAAATTGTATATTAAATAAATATCAAATCAATTTATATAATATGATGTTTTAATTTAATTTTTGTTTTAATGATGTGATCACTGAGATTTGAGGTATAAGTGGGTTAATATTAATCTCCTTCCTGAAAAGAAAGGCACGTAGTAAGCCTTGAAAATGTCCTGTATTTTCATAGAGGCAAACACCATTACAGGCACAACACTGCAGTAACACTAGCACCGAATATCAGGCTATGGATTAATGCATAACAGGTTAGAAGAGCAGGTGGGGGTGGGTGAACAGGAGGAACACACCCTAGATCAAAGAAAGATTTGGTTAAAGATAATCTTACATATGCCCTTGTGCTACAAAATTACCCACATGCATGACAGAAGCAACAGAAGATAGAATGAGAAGAACTTTGCAGAGATAACCAAACATCTTGTGAGAGAGAATCACAAAGCCTGGGCACTTGGTACCGTAGACTCAGGGGATATCATGCTCAATTGGCACACACAGTTCATAAAAATTTTGTTCTACAACCTACTTTGGCAAGTAGCGATTGGGGTGTTAAAAGCGTTTGAGTGGCCATCTAAGGTGCAACTATTGGTTTTCCTTTGGCTGGAGCAAAGAAGAATGAAGAAAATCAGAGTCATCTGGAAACAATTAGTCCAAAGATAAGATGGACCATGAGAACCTCTGGCTCTATGACCTGAGACCAGAAGAACTAGATGGTTCCTGGCTACCAATGCCCACTGCTGGGAAAGGGGTCAAACCTGGAGATCTTAAATAATGTGGGAAGAAAAATGTGGAACAAAATTCAAAAACATGAAAATGACCAGAATTACTGGTTGGATAGAGACTGGTGGAACTCTCAAGACTATGGCCCCAGCTTACCCTTTGAGCCTAGAAATGGACTTACTTACAGGGATTGGCTCTCAGCCCAAAAGTAGAAAAACCCACATACAGAACACCTAGCCTATATCCCATGTACTCTAGGGGGATGCACCCCTTGAGTCAAGCAGCCATGAGATACCAGAGGGGTAGCTTTTACATTGAGGGAAGGCAAAGAATGCATGGATGAGAGGGGTTCAGGGAGGGGGTGGTCATGGTGAGGAGAGGGGAGGAGAGTTTCTTATGGTTGGAGACTGTTCTGGTTTCCTAGTGCCGCTCTGACAAGAAATATACCACAAATGGGATACCTTAACAAACAGGAATTTATTCTTATAATTTGGAGGTTTTAAGTCCAAGTTCAAAGTGCCAGGCTCTGGGGGCTGGGTGAAAGCCCCTCAACCTTGGGGTTCAGCTCTGCCTCCTGCTCCTGGCCCACTGGAGCTAGAGACATTTCTTCACTCAGCTGCTGGCTACTGAGGCTGAGAAATCCCAAGGTTGACAAGTAAAAAGGCAAAGTCCTGATGTTACCAAACCACACGATAGGCCATTAATTCAAGTCCATTGTGAGTCCCAAGGTCAGCAGCGCATAGCAGGCTGCTGAGGAATGACAGCTACATGCAGGGTCCAAGTGTGCCAAAAGCTAGAGACCATTCTCAAAGCTTCTCCTTATATACAGGAAGAAGACCACATCCCAAAGGCAGCTACTCAGCTGCTTGTGGTAGATCTCACCATGGAGTTGATTGCCAGTCTCATCATGGGGAATAACTATCACCAGCTGCCCAGCCACTTAACCAGGCCCAGCCAAGTTGACACAAAACCATAACCACCACAGGGACAGTAATTGTGACCATGAAACCAGATGTGCATAAACTGTTGAATGTAAAACAAGTTTGCAATGTAAATTTGCACCCAAAGCACAATAATAAATAAATAAGAAAATGTCCTGTATTTTCAAGGATGTGTGAATTTCTATTGGATTAAATGTGAACCCCATAGAAGGAAGTTGTACTGAGTCATCTTGACCCTTCTTCTGCTGAAAAGGAAGGAAGGTATGGAGCCAGAAGAGATTCTAGCAGGGGAGCCATCAAAATCCCAAGGCCTTGGAGGAGGACTGCAGGCAGCTGACAGCAGGAGGTATGTATCATGTCAAAGGTACTGAGTTGGACTTCCAAAGAATCACCAAAAAACTCTGTAACAACAACAAAAATCATCATTTTGAATCAATCACATCCACAGGGCATCAACACCAACTGTATCTGTGCTTCTCAAGTAAGGACTTTCGACCCCTTTTGTTCCCTCTCACTCTTGCTCTGAATCCAGAGGAGCTACATGCCCCAAAGACTGGGAAATGAAGATTAAAGGGAGAGACACTAGAAAAACAGAAATATGTTGACCACAGTAAAAGACTAAATTGCCATCTAATTGATTTTAATTCAAAAGGACCCCATATGTGCAGAAAAGAACTGGGCTTGATAGAGTTTCTGATGCTTGATTGTTCAGAAATAGATTGCTGGGCCTTTCTTTGAGTTGCCTCTTGGTGGACTTGAACCACCAACCTTTTGTTAGCAGCCAAGTACTTAATTGTTAGTATTACCCAGGGACTTACAATGAGTAAACTGAACATATTAAGTTCCCATTAATTACACTCTTCCAAGCCTAAACATGCCTGAGCTGTGGGAAGAGGAAAACTTGAAATTGGGTGAGAGTGAAATCATGTGATTAGACAGAACTGAATCTTTTATTGTTAAAGAATAATCAGAAACATCATGGCACTTAATGAAGGGATAGTGAAAGCTATTTGACAAAGTGAATTTAATGGAGAGTGCTAAGAAAGAACAAAACAGCAGTCTTCTTGAACCTAGAATCCAATTTGTTCAGCAAATGTTAAGGATCAAGGACAGCTTCATCTCAAAGCAGTCAGTACTATATGACAGGGTGTCATCACTGAAGGAAATTACAACAGGTAAATCTATCTTGTCAATTGTTTTCTCTAGTGTATGCTGCTCTTTGGAGTTCCTGAATTATGCAAGCAGTTAATACACTCAGCTGCTAAAGTTTGTGGTTAGAGTCCACCCACAGTCTCTCTGGAAGAAAGGCCTGATCTCCTTCCAGGAAAAAAAAAAAAAAAGAACAAAAATCTTCAATTTAGAACCCTGCATAAAGTATTTGGAAAAGGACAGTGAAAATGTTTGTACAACTTAAGGAATTTAATCAGCCACTGAACTACACATGTAGAAATAGGTGAGGGAAACAAGAAACAAAAAGCTGTGCATCACAGCTCTCCTCTGACACACATAGGGTTGTCATCAGTTGGAATTGACTTGAGGGCAAGTGTTTTTTTGTTTGTTTGTTTGTTTTTATGTAGCTCTCTGATTAATTCTCTTTTGTCTTCAATAACTGCTTAACAAGGTCTTATTTTAATGTCCTAACGTGATCTCAATCAGATTTTATCTAGTTAGATCTTTAAAGGGCTAAAAACTCTTGTCAACTAAGGACAGTGATGACATTAATTAGGGTGAAATCTCTAGGAGAAGGGGGTTTCCATTATCACAATGGAATAAGTATAGGAACTATGAGGTTCAACAGTTAACCAAAGATAAACAAATTCTTTTCCCATTGCCAAACTTGGAAGATTATATTAATGATTATGTTAAGAAGCTAGAAAATTTCTCCTCATCCAATTGTTGATGGGAATATAAAATGGTACAGCTAATATGGAAAACAGCTTTATAGTTCATCAAAAAGTTGCACTAGAACTACCACGTTGTTGTTGTTGTTATGTGCCATCGAGTCGGACCCGACTCATAGTGACCCCTCTTTGGGTTTCCAAGGCAGTATCACTACGGAAGTAGATTGCCCCATCTTCCTTCCA
>NW_006922190.1:1298315-1304398 GCF_000298275.1 Orycteropus afer afer | reverse complement strand
CCTGCTACTCTGGGCAGGCCTGAGTTTCCCCTCCTCACCTAATCCCTTTGGCTGATTGCTCTTCTGTCCAGGTTCAAGGCTTTTATCCCCTTTCTCCTGCTCTTCCGGCATGCTACTCTGGGCGTCCCTGAGTTGTCTCTCCTCACCTGTAACCCTGGGGCTGACTGCTCTTCTGTTCGGGTTCAAGGCTTTTATCTTTCCCAGCAACATATGTCTCAGAAGCACGCGTCTCTTTCACCAGTAAGTCTTCCTCAACCAGCAGTCAGATATAGATATAGATATAGATAATATATATCAACCCACTGCCTTGACATCGATTGTGACTCATAGCAACCCTCATTGGCTTTCCAAGGCAGAAAATCTTTACGGAAATAGATTGCCCCATCTTCTTCCACTGAATGACTGGTGGGACCAAACTTCTGGTCAGCAGTCAGATGTCTTAGGCACTGTACCACCAGAGCTCCATATATATATATATATATATATATATATATGATTAGCACTCAGCTAGGACTGTGCTGAATGATAAGGACACAGGGAGGAACAACAGAGACATACTTGTTTGACCAGTTTTACCCTATAAAACCCATCTATAGTGTCCTCCCCAGTACCAGGACTCTAATGATACCAGTGACTACCATTTAATAGACATTTTCACGTCAAATTCCTAGTTCTTCTTTTTGATGTTTGTCTCCAAAGATTAATCATAAATACAATGTTATCAGAAATATCTGATACATGGCTGTAAATGCATACTTTGGCTATATGTATGCAGATGTATATATCAGTGGAAATCAGTTTATGAAAATTCACATTTTAAAACTGTGAGGGGATTTTGAGGTCTCTGGGTGGTGTGAACAGTTTGTGATCACCTGCTAACCTAAAGGTTGGTAGTTCAAACCCATAGCTGTGCAATTATAGAGGAAATGCCTGGAAATCTGCTTCCACAACGGTTGCAACCAAGAATACCCCATGGATCAGTTCTATTTTGTCACATGGGGTTGCTGTGAGTCAAAATCTCTCCTAACATGTTTGAAGCAAGTGAGTCAAACAATATTCCGGTGTGATCCATAAGGTTTTCATTGGCTAATTTTTGGAATTAGATCACCAGGTCTTCCTTCCTACCCTTAGTTTGGAAGCTGCACTGAAACTTATCCACCATGGATGACCCTTCTGGTATTTGAAATACTGGTGGCATACCAGTAGCACAGAAACATGCAAGCCACCATAATATGACACACTGGCAGATGGGGAGTAGCTCTGTCCCTCTGCACTGGAAGATAAGCTCTGTGAGAGCAGAGACTTTTTCTAGAAAATGTCTCATGTGTAAGGAGCCCTTCTGGTACAATGGTTAAGTGCTTGGTTACTAACCAAAAGGTCATTAGTTCAAATCCACTAGCTGTTCTCTAAGAGAAAAGGCCTCTGGTGATCTGCTTCCATAAAGATTACAGTCTTGGAGACCCTATGGGCAAGTTTTACTCTGTCCTAAGGTTGCTATGAATCAGTAACACATTTAATATGTCTCTGTGCTTTGGACAAGACCATTCTTTCTTATTTCATCTTTGAATACTCCATATTTAGATTTCACACAGTTATTCAATGAAAATCTATTGGATACATGAATGAATAAAATAATTTATTTTATAAATAAAATTGACTAAGGGACAATGAAATTAGTAGAACCACATGAGTTCCCACAGAGGTAAGTCAAAAGAATCCATGTTGTTTATACACGTAGATAACATTGAATCCAGACCTTCCCTAGATCTTAGCTCAAAAATAGCAACTTTTTTCCATGCCAGTTTATGTCAAATGGCCCAGATATATGTTTTGGACAAAACCATGTCCTTAGTTTTCTTTGAAACTGATCCAAATACACTGGGTTAATGATTTCTCCAGGATAGTCTCAGTTCTCCGAGCCTGGTTTGCTAACATACTACCTGACCCTGGCTGAAGAATCATTTTTCATGAAAACATCTGCCTTGACAAAAAGTGGTGAAAATTTTTAGTTACTGTATATTACCTACTAATTTCCTGGTTGTGCTCAACTTACCTCCAAACCTACCAAACTGATCATTTTTGAAATCCATTTGAAGCAAACATTGCATTGAAAAGATAGCTGAAGAAGTTGTCAAATCCTATTTCAAGTTGACAATGAGTGTCCAGGAAGCTGATAAATCTCTGTCTGCCCTTTTCATTCTCACTTACATATTTAGAGCAATAATTCTTAGGGAGAAGTCTTTCAATTGAAAAACAGTTTGCACACCAGAAGCATCAAGAATAGTAGTAACTACAATGTGAAATTGCTTAATGCTAAAAAATAAAATAAGATAAAAGTAACCCTACTCTTCTAGGTTGTTATACTGTCAAAAAAATTCTATGAAAAGATTTATATAATGATTATATCTGAAATTTTATTCTTGCTTTGTTAAGTAATAATTGACAGAGCAACATTTTCTTTTTCTAAACTAGGGTAACATCACCTCTCAGGAGAATTTTGAGTCTTAATTTTAGTTATGATCTACTCCACATCCCAAAACAGGTTTAGTGAAGGTGGAGTCATATTTATTTCAGTCTGAGCAATAATAACTTATTGAGCAATAAGTTATATGACTGGATTTAAATACTCTTTTTTTTTTTTTTAACAAATCAATAACTGTCTTTAGACACTTTGGATATTGACCAGGAAAATTATTTTTTAAAGTGTCAATGGCACTCCAAACATTTATCTTAACCTTTCATTTTAAAGCCATTAGTTATTTAGTTATTATTGTTTAATAATGTTTTATTGTGTTTAAGGTGAAAGTTTACATTTTGGAAGCAAAACTGGGCAATCTACTTCTGTAAAGTTTTACCACCTCAGAAATCTAATGGGGGTTGCTATGAGTCCCATTCTACACCAATATCAGTTATATTGGTTACATTTTTCACAATGTGTAATCATTTTCATTCATCTGTTCTGGTTGTACCATTTCAGGTTCTCTAGTTTCCTGCCTCCTTACCATCTCATCTTTGCTTTAGAATACTTTTTGACAATTTGCACTCATATGGGTGATTGTTCCAGCTACTGATGAGTCTTCTTTGTTTTCAACATTCACATTCCTGTCACCAATAATTATCAATACATCTTGATTGCATGTTTGGTCAATTTCAGACTGCAGAAGTTGATAAAAGTCTTCAATTGCTTCATCTTTGGCTTTAGTAGTTGGTGTGTCAAGTTGAAAAATAGTAGTATTAACTGGTCTTCCTTGTAGGTGTGTGGATATTATCCTATTGCTGACAGCATTGTACTTCAGGATAGATATTGACACCTTCCTTTTGACAATGAATGCAATGTCATTACTCTTCAATTTATCATTCCTGGCATAGTAGACCATATGATTGTCTGATTCCAAATGGCCAATACCAGTCCTTTTCAGTTCACTAATGCTTTGGATATTGGTCTTTACATATTCTACTTCAATTTTTGACAGCCTCTAATTGTCCCAGATTCATGCTTTGTACATTCCACATTCTGATTATTAACGGATATTTGCAGCTGTTTCTTAACCATTTTGAGTTGTGCCACATCAGCAAATGAAAGCCTTGAAAGCTTTATTCCATCCATGTCATTAAAGTTAATTATACTTTGAGAAGGAACCCCTTCTCCAATTGTATTTTGAGTGCCTTCCAACCTGAGGGACTCATCTTCCAGTACCATATCTGATAATATTTCAGGGCTATTCATAATGATTTCCAGCAATATATCAGTCAGTGTTTCACTGCTATTCATAAGATTTTCATTGGCCAAGTTTTTCAGAAGTGGATAGCCTTGTCCTTCTTTCTAGTCCCATATTTGTAATATTAGGACTATCTAATTCATATACGTATCTGTCAGACCAAATCTGAATAAGTTCATTGAATAAATATTTTCTAATTTAATGATACCATCTAGAGGTAAAAATTACATATATTTTAATAAATCATATCTTTTGCATGCTTCATAAGATTTAAAAGGTTGAAGTTGTCAGGGATTTCATTTTACTTGATCCATAGTCAACCCATGGAAGCAGCAGTCAAGAAATCAGATGTCATATTGCACTGGGCAAATCTGCTGCAAAAGGTCTCCTTAAAGTGTTAAAAAGAAAATATATCACTTTGAAGACTAAGATGTGCCTAACCAAAGCCATGGTATTTTAATTGCCTCATATTCATGGGAAAGTTGGACAATGAATAAAGAAGACTGAAGGAGAGTTGGTACTTTTGAATTATGGTATTGGCAGAGAATACTTAAAATATCATGGACTGAACATGGAGGAATAGGCTGACAAGCTACACAGACCCTCTTCAACAAAGAAAAGAGAAAACAATTGACAGAGATACAGAAGATAATCCTGGAGCTCTGAGCTTTGAAAAGAACTATATAGAAGTGGACTAGGCACCAATTAGTGGAAAAATCTGAAGAAAACAGTGAGTGTGGAGTCAGTCAGAGTAGTGGACTGTCAGCTAGTCTGACAGGACCAACAGCATGAATATTTCCAAATGGTATTGGGACCCGAGAATTGACCTAAAGATCAGCCTTGGTCACCAAGGGCTTCAGGGACAACTGCACTGGTGACCTATGACTAGGGCGGGAAACAGCAAGGAGGGAGACAACTTGAGCTGTCCATTTTCCACTGTCCAGAGGGTGCAATCATTTTGATTATTTACAAGTGGCAGCTATTTTGGATATTTAAAGTGGCTGATGGCACAGCCACCTTGAATGTTTTACAAAATGTGGCCATTTTGGATATTTAAAGTGACCCAGGGTGCAGCCATTTTGAAGGTTTAAAAGTGGTGGCCATTTTTCTCCAGAAAAAAATGTCAAATATTTGTTGGAAGATAATTTTCCTGGTATGATGAAAGATAAGAATATATCCATTCAATAAGACCAATGAACCCCAAACTGAATAGACCCCAAAAGAAAATCACAAAGACATTTGTTATGTGCCGTCAAGTCAGACCTGCCTCATAGTGACCACTCCTTGGGTTTCTGAAGTGGTATTGCTACGGAAGTAGATTGCCCAAACTTCCTTCCAAGGAGTGGTTGGTGGGTTTGAACCTCCAGCCTTTTGGTTAGTAGTCAATTGTCTTAGGCACTACACTATCAGAGCTCCTTCACAAAGACATATCATCATCAAATTCACCAAAACCAAAGACAAGGAAAGAATCCTGAAAGCAGCATGGGAAATACAAAAAGTTACCTACAAAGGGGCAACCAATAAGACTAAGCTCATATTTCTCCACATAAACCATGCAGGTGAGAAGACAATAAGGTTGTGTATATAAAACCCTGAGAGAGAAAAATTTCCAACCAAGAATTATATACCCAGTCAAATTGTCCCTCAAATATGATAGGACAATTCCAGATAAACAGAAATTAAGGGAATTTGTGGAAACCAGACCAACCTTACAAGAGATGCTAAAGGGAGTTCTTTGAACAGAGAAGCAACAATAGCCAACAACAACTGCCCATTAACACACATGATGACATAACCCAGAAACCAAACCAGCTATGGAAGTACCCAAAGTAAATAAGCCTACATGATTAAAAACACAGAAACAGAGACATCAATTGACAAATGAGTACAACTACAAACACAAAAGAGGAAAAAACTTTACTTACAGAACTTCTAGATAGTAGGGAAGGCAAGACAACGACAAGATAGAATGGACTGTTCTAAACTTGGGAAGAAAACTATAAATCACAGGGTAACCTCTAAGAAAAATGAAATTTTCACATCAAAACAAAAAAGAGGGCCAGCACAAATATCTAGCAAATACTAAAATAATAGCAATGAAGAAAGTGCTAACACGATTCATAAACAAAACACGCTCAGCCAGAAAATTATATGGATCAAATCAATCAACACCATGAAAAAGCACATAACAAAAAATGACAACAACAAATTCATACTTGTCAATAATTACGTATCTGGCAAGGCACTTATCTCTAAGATTTATAGAAAACTCCAATGCCTCAACAGCAAAAGAATTAAAATTCCAATTGAAAAATGGGCAGAAGACATGAATAGACTTTTCAACAAGGAGGACATTCAGGTGGC
>NW_006922190.1:1296033-1297505 GCF_000298275.1 Orycteropus afer afer | reverse complement strand
CATATATACATCATGGACTACCAGAAGAACGAAGAAATCTGCCCTGGAAGAAGTACATCTGGAATTTTCCTTGGAAACGAGAGTGGTCAGACTTCATCTCACCTACACTGGTCATGTTTTCAGAAGGAAGCATTTTCTTGAAAAAGATATCATGGTTGGTAAAGTAAAAGCAAAAAAAGGAGATGATCCTCAACAAGATGGATTGACACAGTGGCTGCAACAATGGGCTCAAGTACAGTAAGAATTGTGAGGATGGTGCATGACTGGGAAGTGTTTTGTTTTGTTGTGCATAGGGTCGCTGAGTCAGAGACTACTCAATGGCACCTAACAACAGATGATTTTTTAAAGCAGCACATATCACAAGTGATATTTTTTATTTTATGAGATAATCTGCTACTTAGCTAAAATGTGAACTCAAGGAGTAATTTCCACTTAAGGTTTAAAGATTATCCTGGCATGTCAGTCTCAGGGAGTTCTGTAGTCTTAATCAATCCAGTAAGTCTGGACTTTTTAAGAATTTGAGTTCTGGAGTTCCATCAAGATAGTGGAATAAGCAGACTGCTCCACAGACCCACTACAACAAAGCAATGAGAAACCAATTGAAACTGATATAGAACATGATCCTGGAAAACCAAGCTTCTAAGGGTATGGTAAATAAGTGAGTTAAATACCAAATAGTAGAAGATATTGAATGAAAACAGTAAAGAGGCAAACAGAGCTGCAGACTGTCAGCTGTCTGAGGGTGCAGCCATTTTGAATATTTGTGAGCACAACCTGGTAACAACTGAAGAATAGGGTCTGCTCACCAAGGACTATGTGAGAAAAGACTGCACCAGTACCTGACAACCAGAAAGGAAAACAGAGGAGAAGGAGACAAACAGATCTGTGTACTGCCGGCTGTCCCCAGGTTGCAGCCATTTTGAATATTTGCCAGAGGTGTGGCCATTTTTAATATATGCAAGTGGCAGTTCTGAATTGGACAGCAACCTAAGAATAGGTTCCACTTGCTGAGGATTGCACAGGCAACCACAGTGGAGGCTGATGATTAGAAAGGTACGATATTTTCCTAGTTACTTTTATACCCCATACCCTCTTGGTGAACAGAGGTGTGGCGATCACCCACCTCCACACGTTCTCGACCAGCATGAATTCTATTCCAGTTTGTGCCCTGACAGACCCTGGGTGCTGTGCCCCACCTCCCACAGTTTTCCTTTAGTTAGTTTGTTTGTTTGTTTTTAAATTATTCTTTTTATCTTCCTCTTTTTTTTTCTCTTTCCCTTCCTTGATTCTTGTTTGTTTGTTTGTTTCCCTTTCACTTCCCTTTTCCTGGTTCCTTTTTCTTCCTCCTCATCCTTCTTCTTCTTCTTTTGATTCTTCTCATTCCTTGTTTCATCTTTTGCAGTTTTCCAATTTTTTCTTTACTACTCTTATTTTTCTTTTCATGTACTGCTTTTATTTTTTGCTTTTTTTTT
>NW_006922190.1:1290303-1294998 GCF_000298275.1 Orycteropus afer afer | reverse complement strand
AATATATTCATTCAAGAAGTTCAATGAACCCCAAACATGATAAACCCCAAAAGAAAATCACAAAGATATAATGTAATCAGACTCATCAAAACCAAAGACAAAGAAAGAATCCTGAAAGCAGCATGGGAAAAATGAAAAGTTACCTATAAAGGGCAATAAATAAGACTAAACTCTGATTTTTTGGCAGAAACCAAGCAGGCAAGAAGACAATGGGACAATGTATAAAAAATCCTAAAAGAAAAAAATTTCCATTTTTATTCTGTAAAATTGTCCCTCAAATATGATGGTGAAATTAGGACATTTCAAGATAAGTAGAATTTGTTAAAAGCAGACCAGCCTTACAAGAGATGCTAAAGGGAGTTGTTCAGACACAGAACCAACAGCAAACAACAATCAATGATTAACACATGATGACATAATCCAGAAACCAAGCCATTTATAAAAGTATCCAAAATAAAGTAAGCTTATAAGACTATAAACAGGAAACCAGAGACATCAATTGGTAAATGGGGATAACTACATACCACAAAGAGGAAATAAATAGTGTAGGTACAAACCTTCCAAATAGTAAAGAAGTAAAGACAATTGTGAGATAGAACCCCCTATTTTAAACTTGAAAAAGAAATTACAAATCACAGGATAACCCCAAAGAAAGATAATAAACCTTCACATTGAAATAAAAAGAGGACAAGCACAAATATTTAGCAAATATTAAAACAATGGTAACAAAGGAGATGATAACACAATTCATTAACAAAATGAACTTAACACAGAAAATTATATGGAACAACTAAATCAGTAACACCACAAAAAGACATATAACAAAATGACATCAATAAATTCATACTTGTCTATAGTAACACCAAATGTAAATGGATTAATTGTACCACTCAAGAGACAGAGAGTTGCAGACTGGATAAGAAAACATGATCCATCAATATGCTGCCTACAAGAGACTCACCTCAGACACAAAGATAAAAATAGACTAAATATCAAAGGTTGCAAAAAGCTATATCAAGCAAATGATAATCACAAAAAAAGCTGGAGTGGCAATATTAATTTCTGATGAAATAGGCTTTAAGATGAAATTGACCATAAGAGACAAGGAAGGACATTATATAATGATTAAAGGATTAATTCAACAAGAGGACAAAACCGTAATAAATATCTATGCACCCAATGATGACTCCCCAAATGCATAAAGCAAACTTTCACAGATTTGAGATGACAAACAGATGACTCCACAGTAATATTAGTAGACTTTAATACACCACTTCCAATAAAATATAGAACAACTGGAAAGAAACTCAACACAGATAGAGAACAACTAAACAATGCAATCCACCAACTTGACCTTATAGACATCTACAGAACAATTCACCCAACAACAGCACATTATACCTTCTTTTCCAGCACATATGGAACATTTTCCAGTATAGACTGTATGTTAGACCACAAAGCAAGACTTAATAAACTTAAAAACATTGAGATACTGCACAGCATCTTCTCAGATCAGAGTGCTATAGAATTAGAAATCAACACTAGGAAGATCAACAGAAAAAGAACACATTGAAACTGAACAACACCCTCCCTAAGAATGATTGGGTAATAGAAGAAATAAAAAATGAAATTAAAAGATTCCTTGAATCAAATGAGAATGAAAAATGAAAGCATAATGTACTAAAATCATTGGGACACAACAAAAGTAGTGATCAGAGGCTAATTTTTAGCAATAAATGCACACATTAAAGAAGAAAGATGCAAAATCAATACCTTAGTCTAATGCCTTCAACAATTATCAAAAGATCAGCAAAAAAAAAAAAAAAGCCTACACTCGCCAGAAGAACAGAAATATTAAAGATTCCAGCAGAAATAAATGAACAGAAAATAGAACAATAGGAAAAAATTAAAGACTGGAAGTTGGATCTTTGAAAGCATGAGTAAAATCAACGAAACACTGGCAAACTTAACAAATGAAAAGAAGGAGGAGATGCAAATAACACAAATAAGAAATGAAATGGACAATGTCACACAAGAACCAACAGAAATAAAAAGTATAATATCAATATACTTTGAAGAACTGTACTCCAACAAATTTGAAAACCTAGAAGAAATGGACAGATGTCTAGAAATACACTACTTACTGAAACTAACACAGACTGAGGTAGAAAATTTGAACAGACCCAGAGAAGTGCTGACACAATCCTATTCAAACTACTCCAGAACATAGAAAAGGATGGAATCCTCCCAAATTCATTTCATGAAACAAGCATAACCCCAATAGCAAAACCAGGCAAAGACATTACTAGAAAGGAAAACTACAGACCAATCTCCCTTATGAATATAGATGCAAAAATATCCAACAAAATTCTAGCCAATAGACTCCAACATAATAGACTCCAAAAATAATAACATGATGACCAAGTAGGATTCATACCAGCTATGCAATGATGACTCAATACTAGAAAAACAATCAGTGTAATCCATCACATAAGTAAAATAAAGGAAAAGATAACATGATCATATCAATAGATACAGAAAAGACATTTGATAAAATCCAACATCAATTCTTGATAAATACTCTCCAAAAAAATAAGAGAAATTCTTCAACATACTAAAGACATATATGCAAAACCAAGGGCCAACATTATTCTCAATGGAGAGAGACTGAAACCATTCCGCTTGTGAACAAGAACCAGACAAAGTAGGGCTCTATTTCCACTTCTATTCAACATTGTATTGGAAGTCCTAGTCAGGACAAATAAGGCAAGAAAGGGAAATCAAAGGCATACAAATATGTAAGGAAGAAATAAAACTATCCCTATTTGCAGATAATATGATCCTATACATAGAAAACCCAAGAGACTCAGTAGGAAAACTACTGGAACTTATTGAAAGATTTAGCATAGTGGCAGGATACAAGATCAACACACACACACACACAAAAAATCAGTTGGATTCCTCTACACAAGCAAAGAGATCTGTGAAAAGGAAATAAGGAAATTAATACCGTTTACAATAGCTACCAGAATGTTAAGATACTCAGGAATAAATCTTATCAGGTACACAAAGGGCCAATACAAAGAAAACTACAAAATGCTACTTCAAGAAACTATAAGAGATCTACATAAATGGAAGAATATACCATGCTCGTGGATCGGAAGATTGAACACTGTGAAAATGCCAATACTACCCAAAGCATTCTATGCATTCAATGCAAATCCAATCCAGATTCCATCAACACTCTTCAAAGACATGGAAAAACCAGTCACTAATTTTATGCGGAAAAGAAAAGACCTTGGATAAGCAAATCCCTACCAAACAGGAAGAACAAAGTAGGAGGTCTCATATTCCCAGATCTCAAAACCTCCTATACAGCCACAGTTTTCAAAGCAGCCTTGTATTGGTACAAAGACAAACCAGTGGAACAGATTTGAGAACCCAGAAATAGATCCATTGACCTGTAGTCAGCTGATCTTTGACAAAGCCCCAAAATCCATTAAATGGGGAAGAGATGGTCTTTTCAACAAATGGTGCTGGCGGAACTGGATATCCATTTGCAGAAAAAATGAAAGATCCATACCTCATACCATACACAAGAACTAACTTCACATGGATCAAAGACTTAAATGTGAAATCTAAATCTGTAAAGCTCATCAAAGAAAAAATCGTAGCAATCTTCTTCTCGTTGTTGATATTTGCCATCGAGTCAGCCCAACTCATAGCGACCCTTCCCTGGGTTTCAGAGGCAGTATCACTATGGAAGTAGGATTGCCCCACCTTCCTTTCAAGGAGTGGCTGGTGGGTTTGAACTGCCAGCCTTCTGGTTAGCAGTAAAGTGCCTTAGGCACTATGCTACCAGAGCTCCTAGTAGCAGTCTTAGGAGACCTAATTTATGGCATAAATAGGCTACCAGGCATAACCCAAAATGCACAAACAGGAGAGGATAAACTAGATGATTAGGACCTTCTAAAAATTAAATTCTTATGTACATCACAAGACTTCTCCAAAAGAGTGAAAAGAGACCCTACTGATTTGGAAAAAATGTTCAGCAGTGACATATCTGACAAAAGGCTTATCTCTAAAATTTATAGAAAACTCTTAACACCTTGACCTTAAAAAGACAAACAATCCAATTTAAAAATGGACAAAAGACGTGAACAGACACTTCACCAAGGCAGTCAACAAACACATGAAGAAATGTTCATGTGTTATTGTTGTTGTTGTTAGATGTCATCGAGTCATTTCTGACTCATAGTGACCCCATGCACAGCAGAACGAAACACAGCCCAATCCCCTGTCAGCTCCACGATCCCTGCTATACTTGAGCCCATCATTGCAGCCACCGTGTCAATCCATCTCATTGAAGGCCTCCCCCTCTTTCGTCGCCCCTCAACCCTACCAAGCATGACATCCTTCTTCAGGAAATGGTCCCTTCTGACATCATGACCAAAATAGATGAGATGAAGTCTGGTCATTCTCGCTTCCAAGGAGCATTTTGGGTGCACTTCCTCCAGGACAGATCTGTTAGTTCTTTAGGAGTCCATGGTACTTTCAGCATTCTTCGCCAGCACCACAACTCAAAAGCATCAACTCTTCTTCAGTCTTCCTTACTCATTGTCCATGATCATTAGCCATTAAAAAACTAAAAACCTAACTTACTGCCATGGAGTCAATTCTGACTCATAGACACCC
>NW_006922190.1:1287501-1290003 GCF_000298275.1 Orycteropus afer afer | reverse complement strand
ATACAACTGCTGAGAAAATTGGTATGGTGATTCCTTAAAAAGTTGGGAATAGGAATACCATTTGATTCATCAATCCCATTATTGAGTATATATCCTAAAAAAGTGAGAGGCAGGACACAAATAGACATATGTGCACTCATGTTCATCGCAGCACTATTCATAATAGCAAATAGATGGAAACAACCTGTCTATCAGTGGAGGAATTGATAACCTACTATGGTATATACACAAAATAGGACACTAAAGAATAATCTAAAATCTGCAAAACACTGCAAGTGGATGAATTTTGGGGACATTATCCTGAGTGAAATAAGTCAATCATAGAAGGACAAATGTTGTATTGGTCCACTGTTTTAAAAAGTCAAGGAAATATTTATACATGGAAAGGGAATTTCTTTGTTGGTTACCAGGGATGGGAGGGGAAGGGGGGATTCCTAAATGTTGAAAATATATATACCAAAGGTTATTAGTGGTTAATAGGAGGGAGAGGGAAAGGGGAAACTTTTGTTTGTGGGGCATTGAGTCTACACAAATGCTGGTGGAATATTTTGGAAAAGGATAGCAATAATGATGGCACAACATGAAAAATGTCATCAATGTTCCTGAGCTGTAAATGGGGAAGTATGTTACGTTAATGAATGTCTTGTGTATGTTTTCACCACAATACAGCTTTTTTAAAAAAAGTTCTGTACCACAAAACCATAGAGCCATTCTATCTGAGCCCATGTCAGAACCGTTGGTAGTGGTGGCTGAGCACCACTTAGTGTTCAGGTCTCATGAGATTGTGCTTTGTGTCAGCTAGTTTCTGCTCTGAGCTTTTTTCATGTAGAATAGTTTCTTCTCTGAGATTTTGTTTTTTTTCTCTCTCTTTTGTTCTGCTGAGTAGAAGCCATTAGTTGTATCTGCAAAAGCCACTTATAATCTTTTAGGATGCCACAGTGTCATGTAGGACATACACGTTATGCCAACATATACATTATATTATACCAATTAACTGAACTGTTCTATTAGACTGTGGTCCTAAGCCTTCAAATCCCCAAAATTGATCTCACATGGTGTTTGATTATACATTTATTTTTTTTTTTTTTCTTTATCACCAAAGGACAATCAAATAATTTAGAACCATTTTCCACTGTCACTTTCCCTAATACTCTGGTGAGATGTATATTCTTCTGGCAAACCATGGTGTTCAATATTCTTCACCTACATTATAATTCAAAGGCATCAATTCTTCTTTAGTCTTTGTTATTCATTGGCCAGCTTTTCCATGCATAGGAAGTGATTGAAAATACCATGTCTTGGCTCTCTAGTGCTGCTGTAACAGATATACCACAAATGGATGGCTTCCTGTTTAACAAGCAGAAATTTATTTTGTCACAGTATAGGAGGCTAGATATTCAAATTCAGGGTGCTGACTCTAAGGGAAAGCTTTTATCTCTGTCAGTTCTGGAGACAAATTCTCGTCTCTTCTGAGCTTCTGTTCCTGTACAATCTTAACATTGCTTGGCATATCTCTTCCGCCCATCTCTGCTTACTCACTTAGTTGTTTAATCTCTTTTATATCTCTAAAGAGACAGACTCAAGACACATCCTACACTAATCTTGACTCATCAGCATAAGAAGAGACAACACACTTCCAAAAGGAATTATAACTACAGGCATAGAGGTTAGGATTTATAAGACATTTTTTGGGGGGGGTTATAAAAATGTACTAAACCAATAAATGTTAGTATATATTGAAAATGTAAATAAATTGAAAAATGTTTTATGAGCTATACAAATCATAAAGTTTAATATTTCACACTGAACTGTACATATGAAAATTATTGAAATGGAAAATGTTTTGTTACTTATATTTACTATAATTTTAAAAATTCAGTTGTTTCAACTGCCAAACTTTAGTTACATTTTTGGGAGACACAATTCAGTTCATAACAAACATTACGGTTGGTAAAATCAGGGCTAGCAAAATACAGGAAGACTCTGAAAAAGGTGAATTGAAATGTTACCTGCAACAATGAACTTAAACATAGCAATGATTGTGAGGATGGTGCAGAACCAGGCAAGGAATGTTTCATTCTGTTATAAATGGGGAAAGGAGCTCTGGTGACATAGTAGGTGAGGCATTTGGCTGCTAACCAGAAAGTTGGTAGTTCAAACCCACCAGCTGCTCCATGGAAGGAAGATGAGGAAATCTACTTCCATAAAGATTTACAGCCTTGGCAACCCAATGAGTGCTGCTATGAATCAGAATTGACTTGATGGCTTTTTTTTGTTTGTTTGTTTGTTTAAATGGGATCACTATAATATATATCCATTTGGAAATAGCACAGTATAACAAAATTACATCAGCTCGGGAATAAGAATAAATGTAGGTTCAAATCCCAGCTGTACCATATACTAGCTTGTGTTTTTAGCTGTCCAAGGCAATTTCCCCAATACCCCTTGATATACTACACATGTTGTCATGTTGTTGTTGTTAACTGCCCTCGAGTCATTTCT
>NW_006922190.1:1285302-1286460 GCF_000298275.1 Orycteropus afer afer | reverse complement strand
ATTCTTCTCAATGTTATCCATAATTTGTCATGATCCACACAATCAAATGCCTTTGCATAGTCAATAAAACACAAGTAAACATCTTTCTGGTATTCTTTGTCTTGTGCCAAAATCCATCTGACAACAGCTATGATATCCCTTGTTCCACATGCTCTTCTGTTCTTCATACATGCAAACACACATACACAGCCTACTAAGAGGAGCACCTGACCTGACCCAGGCCTGAACAATCATAGTATTCCACCACCCTGAATGCAGTGATGGACCTAGAAATGGGCATGTATCTCAAGTGAGTCAATCAGAACCCTTTCCTTAAAGTGCTTTCAGATATTAGAACACTCTGTTTCTCCTAGATTGGCTAAACTGAGAAGAGGTATGGCTGGAAAAGCAAACAGCCACCTGTCTAGTACACTGAGGAGGCTCATGTAATGAGGAAAATAATGAAGCCAATCTGTGGAGGAAAATGTACTTGTATATAGAGCTGAAGAAGAAGAGGGAGAACAAAAATGAGTGAAACATCCACGACATCTTTGAACATCTGAATTAATTTGGGTGTTTTTAGTTTATCCCCTTCCTTCCCAGTCATTAGGTGCTTCAGGTCCCTTTTTTGTTTGTTTGTTAAAGTTATCTTGGGCTAGGTTTGTTGCCACCACATGCTCATCTTGAGTAAATTTACTCTCTGAGCTTCAGTTTGTTTCTTTATAAAAAATGAATACAATAATAACATTATCTCATAAAGTCCTGTGGGCGATTAAATGAATAATGTTCATTAAGTGTCTGGTTCAATCATGGCAGGGAATATATTCTCAATAAATGTTAGTTTCCTATCTTTTTCCTCCACCGACACTGATGGTAGATGTAGAAGTAAATATGGCAGTTCCCACAGAACTCTTCTGTTTAGAGATAGTGAATGGAGATGGTTATTTCTCAATGGTGCTTATAGTATACACAAGTGCTTAACTCTAACAAAGCCCAGCCAGGCTACCTTTCAAAACACACCTAATAAGATACAGATAAACACATAAACAACTGAGAAGATCAGAGAGGGCTCAGCAAACAGGAATATACCCTAGACCAATGATAGATTCTGCTGAGGATAATGTTGCACAGATACTAGTGATACAAAATAACCACAATCATTATAGAAGCAACAGAAGA
>NW_006922190.1:1277676-1284477 GCF_000298275.1 Orycteropus afer afer | reverse complement strand
AAAACAATGCACCCACATAAATATTCATTTTATCCTTGAAGTATTTTTTGTTTTATTAACCATATAAAAACCAACAAACACCTTGTTACTGAGCTGGTTCCGACTCATGGCAACTCCATGTGTAATAGTACAATTTCTCTATAGGGCTTTCTTGACTATAGTCTTTATGGAATCAGATCTCTAAGGCTTTCTTTCATGTTCCATTAGATAAGTTGAAACTGCCAACTTTTAAGTTAGTAGTCAAGCAGAAACTATTTTTGCCATACAATGATGAGCACAAAAATATGAGTCCAAACATATGAGTCAGAGATTCCTAAATACAGACACTGTCTTAGACAGAAAAGGGGTTTTGAAGCTATTTAGTGAGACAAAGGGTGATCTTTGTACATTTCTCGTGACACCTGGGTTAAGGGAGCAACACCTTGAGATTCCACTGGCTTCCATATCAATCCAAGTGTGGATGACTTCCCCAGGCAGCAGTGAGAAAACTTGTCTGCTTTTACTTACCAATATCTTCCAAGCCAAGAAGACAAAACACTATAAGCATATACACCCTGCAATCTTTGCTGTGCATAGATATTTGTTATTTAACAGCTTTTACATAGAGCCTAAGGCATTTGACTGCTAACCAGAAGCCTGGTGGTTCAAACTCACAAGCCACTCCCCTGAAGGAAGGTTGGGCAATCTACTTCCGAAGTGATACCACCTCAGAAACCCAAGGAGGGGACACTATGAGTCGGATCCGACTCCACAGCAATGGTTGTGTTTGCATTTTTACCAAGAGTTTATTTAGTCAAACTTCATCTTCTTTGCAATTGGATAATATACACAAATAATTTGGAGAAAACATGTTCACACTCAAAAAGATCTTCATTAATATCATTAATCTACTCAAAATTAGATGATGAAACTACTTATTTCTGACATCATTTGTTGATTTTTGCCAAATTCAGGGATACTGCTATTAACCAAAGAATGAATGTTTAGTCAAGCCTAGTATATATATCTGACTCAACAGCATATAACAACAAAAACAACAACAATTACATTCTGTAGAATGTCTGCATCTGAAATTAAGTTCTGAAATTTGGTCCTTTATAGGTAAAGGAAAACTACCTATTTAAATGAATATTTACTTAAAATATACAAAAGAGTGAAAAAACTTCCAAATTCAAATCTTAAATAATAAATAAGAAGTATTCATATTACTCATTGTTCTAACTAGTTATTCTCGGATAGAAATAAGAATTAATTGATGCAACATGCTCATCTTATTATTTTGAGGACAGGGATTACGTCTCCTTCATATGTGAGAAGCAGTGTAGCATTCTATGTAGGCTTCTGGGTTCAAACGTACTTTCCTATCTTTTTCCTCCACTGATGCTGATGGTAGGTATAGAAGTAAACATGGCAGTTCCCACAGAACTCTTCTGTTTAGAGATAATGAATGGGGATGGTTATTTCCCAATGGTGCTTATAGTAGACACAATTGCTTAACTCTAACAAAGCCCAGCCAGGCTATCTTTCAAAACACACCTAATAAGGTACAGATAAATACATAAACAACTGAGAAGATCAGAGGGAGATCAGTCCATTACTACCTGTGTGAATGTGAATAAGACCCTTAACCTTTCTGTACTTCAGTTTCCTTGTATAGAAAGAAGAAAATACTCAAATCTGCCTGCCTTAGTTACCTAGTGCTGCTGTAATAGAATACCACACAAGAGAGTTGTACTAAAGAACAGAAGTTTATTGTCTCACAGTTCTGGAGACTAAAAGCTCAAATCAGGGTTTCAGCCATGTTGCTTCCTTCTATCAGTGTCTCTCCTAGTTTCTGGTAACTGCTGTTAATCTTTGACATTCCTTGGCATATGTCACTCCCATGTGTGTCTCTGTGTCTATTCTGCTCTCTTTATAACTCAGAAATGACTAGGTTTAGGACCCATCCTACTCTGGAATGACCTTATTGACATAACAAAAGAAAACCAAACAGGATCACATTCACAGGTACAAAGGCCAGGACTTCAACATATATTTTGGGAGGACACAATTTAATCCATAACACTACCTCACAGAATTGCTGAAGAGAAGAAATTAATTAAAACATATAAATTATTTTGAACAGTACCTGGCAGCCAACATGTATTCTAACTGCTAGCTCTGCTGCTACTACTACTGCTGCTATTGTTATTAGACTCCCCCAGAGCACATGCAACAATAAATTACATATAATAATTGCTCAGTAAATATGTATTGACCAGCTGAACATTACTGCTCTTGTTAGGTACCATTGAGTCAACTCCAACACATAGTGACCCTGTGTACAACCGAATGAAATACTACCCAGTCTTGTGCCACCCTCATGATCCTTGCTGTACTTCAGCTCACTGTTGCAGCCACTGTGTCAATCCATCTTGTTAAGGGTCTTACCCCTTTTTGCTGACCCTCTACTTTCCCCAGTGTGATATCTTCCTCCAGAGAATGGTCCCTTTTGACACCATGATCAAATGAATAAGAAATTCTGAATCAGAGATATGGTCCTTGACCTCAGTTTACTGTTCTTGGAGTGGATGCTCAAGATGACATACAGAAAGAGTATGAAGTTTAGTGTCAGAAAACTGGGATTCAAAGCTCAATCACTTCTGCTGTACACACACACTAAGGTAACTTGACTTTCCAGAGCCTCTGTTTCTACAGTGTGAAATGGCTGTGACAGTTACCTGATACATATGTAATGCATCCAACATAGCATCGATGTGACACAAGCTCAGTGGATATTTGTTCTCTCTTTGAGCTTTCCCCAATCCTTGCCTCCAATGCTAGTAACCAACTTAAGAGCCAGGATAATCAGGTTTATGGTTTTTCAGAAAAGGAAGGAATCACAGAAGATAAAGCATCAGGAGCCAAGAAAGTCTGGGGAGGTTTCTTGGAAGAGGTAACCAGGTAACTTTGAGATGGATCCCAAATACTGAGAGGATTTAAGCAACCCTGGAAGCAGGGAGGGATGGCTGTTGTTCCAAAGGCAAAGGCTCAGAGCCAAAACTGGAGTGTGGGCAAGATCACAGTGGCTGGAGCGGAGCTATGTAAGAACAGATTAATAAGGGAAAGCAGGACAGATAATAGTACTGGAGAGTTTGAAATAGGGAAGTTTTCTTAGGAACTAGGAAGCTTCAAGGCTCCTTGAGGAGAGGTGGTGTGCTTGGTGTGCTGGAAGCTTGGTCTGCTGAAAGTGAATGGAAACTGCAGTCAAGACTGGCAGGAGGTGGTTGTATTAGATGCTGAGAAGCTTTCATATCGTGGAGTGGAAAGGTCACACGAGAATAAGATGAATCATCTCTCAACAGGATGGAGTCACTTCGTATAAGGGGAGAAGGAAGAGGGCTGTAAAACCTTTCTATGCTTTTTATTCTGGGAGAAGGATAAGCAGATGAATAGGTACAATGAGAGCTTTCAGAGGGGATCTGGGTCCAACTTTGCAATCAAACGAGAGTTTGCAATATTTGTCATAAATCAAAATATATCAAAGCCCATTGCCATTGAGTCAATTCTGAAACATGTTGACTCCATGGGTTATAAAGTAGAGCTAGCTGTTCATTAGGGCTCTTTTGGCTGTAATCTTTACAGAAGCAGATTGCCAGACTTTTCTTCCACAGCAATGTGAATGTGTTTGAACTGCCAACTTTAGCTTTGCAGCTCTCATAGAAATTTATAAACCATGAAACTATGCATTTATCACTTGCCTTACAAAATAGGCTTTCAGTACCTAGATCAAGCAAAATTCTAATAATTATATTTATGAAAAATATATAGCTTTGTTTCAAGAAGGAAATAAAAAATCAGCCTAAGTAGGTCAGATCGACCCAATGTATTATCTGCTACTATTGCAAAAAGAAAACAGTTTCCCTGTTGTTAGAAGGAAACAGCATCTGGATAAACTATTTTTGAAAAGATGATGAGTTACTCTACAAAGTATTTATGTCTCAGTTGCAACAATAGTTTGTATAAATAAGCACCATGTCCCCAAATACAATAATTTTGCAAGCATTTATTCATTACAGATTTAAGACCTAGTTCCTGAGAAATGCTCGAAGGATTGGCTAGTTACACAAGCCAGACAGATGGCAAGTATGTGTGCTAATCTTTGTTTGTTCTAAATTTTCCCAATGCACTTTTACCGCACCAGTGTTTTAACTCATTTTCTTAAGAAATCTAGACCCCATATTATAACTCAATCAAGCAATAATCACACACTTAGTTGGAACTGGCAGTCCCAGGAGAATGGGACACAGTCTCCACTCTCCAGGGGTCTCCGACTCAAATTATAAAAAGGAACTTAGTTCTTTAACCACCAACCAAAAACTAAACTCACTGCCGTTGAGTCATTTCCAACTCATAGCAACCCATCCTTGGTTTTCCCAGGCAGTATTACTATGTAAGTGGATTGCCCAACCTTCCTTTCAAGGAGCGGCTGGTGGGTTTGAGCCACTAGCTGTCTGGTTAGCAGTAGAGCAAGTGGACATAACAAGCACTGTTCTGATTTGCAGAGGCAGACTAGTTTTTGTTACTTCAAAACTGCTCTTGTAGCTATTTTGGCAATTTGGAAACCTGAAGAAGCCAAGTTGATTTTTCTGTTTTGAAAGATAATTATTCTCTTCACTTGACTTCATGAAATTAAACCCAAATAATTGTAATACCTTAAAAGAACAATTATTTACTTAAGCCTTCAGAAAATGTCTTAAAGTTTGTAAATTTCTGAAAATTACAGTACTATATTGGCAAAGAGGAGCTCTGGTAGCATAGTGCCTAAGGCACTTGACTGCTTACCAGAAGGCTGGCAGTTCAAACCCTCCAGCCACTCCTCGGAAGGAAGGTTGGGCAATCCTACTTCTGTAGTGATACTGCCTCAGAAACCCAAGGAGGGGTGGCCCGACTCGACGGCAAACAACAACAACAACATATTAGCAAAGGAGTTCTCGTGGTGTAATTGATAAGGCACTTGACTGATAACCGGAAGGTCAGTTGTTCAAACCCACCAGCTGCTCTGGGGAAGGAAGACTGGGTGATCTACTTCTGTAAAGATTTACAACCTTGGAAACCTAATGGAGGTCGCTATGAGTCAGAAACAACTCGACGGCAGTGAGTTTGGTTTTTAGTTTTTCTATATTGGCAAAAGATATGATGTATGTTGCCGTGGTTGTGGTATGCCATTGAGTTGATTCCAACTCATGGCGACCCTATAGGACAGAGTAGAACTGCCTGCGTATGGTTTCCAAGGCCGTAAAACCTTACAGAAGCAGGTTGCCACATCTTCCTCCCATGGAGTGGCTGGTGGGTTTGAACCTCCAAACTTCCAGTTAGCAGCCAAGTGCCACCAAGATCCTCTATACGACGTACACAACTTACTAAACCCAGATTCTTAGAAAAACTGAATATTAAAAATTTATGAACAGAAGACTGGATTTTACATTATATTACAAATATGAAAATATCAATTGTGTCATTTTTCATTTTCAAGTAATTTACTATTACCATTCTAAACTGATTCTCTGCCTTGAGAAACTTAGAAATGTAATGAATTACGACTCCCACAGCTTAAAAACAGCCAGTCTAGTGTCAACATATTAATTTAGATTGCATCATCATCATCATAATCTTTATTTACTCAATGAATAGCCTTACATGCATTATATGCAATATCTCATTTTAGGCTCAAAAAACTCCTAGATGATTAATAATATTAATATCTTCATTTTGCAGACAGGCAAACTGAGGTTAAATAAGATCAGATAACTTGCCAATGGTGACACAGCTTAGAAGAGATAGAGCTTGAATTCAGTCTTATGCTGTCTGACACCAAAGCCTATATACAATAAATACACTGCCTTATTTCACATCATTTATAAGTTTCCACTAATCATAAATCAAAATTGAAACAAGATGGAATAGTTGATACTGATTAGATAAAGAAGATTCTATGCCTTCTCCTGGCAGTTATGTGTAAAGGTAGAATTTTGGAAAATGCCGGGTTAGACTACCCAGAAATCATCTAACTCAGTGAACAGCACTATAGTTGGAAGGTTTTGTAAACAAACCTTTCAGCAAATACATACATTTCCTAAATGAACCCACATTTATCTGACTCAAAGCAAAAGTTTTCACAATTATTTTCTTTCTTTTTTTATATTTCTAAAGTTAATTGATTTCAATAAATGCATAAAATTATGTTTTTTCTAATTTATTTTTATTTTAAGATCTTGTTTTACATTCAACATTATGTGTACATTTAGTTTCCCTCCCCATTTACCATGTCCAACCCTAACCCAGTCTCCTCCCCTCCCTCCCCCTGTGCCCTCATATTTACGCACTCCTGTTTGTCCTGCATTTCTTCAACCTGAATGTTGGTTGTCTGGTGTCCCGTGGTCCATTGCTCTAAGGGATGTATTACCATAGAGTAGGTGAGTGCATCATCCTGGGATGAGTGGTCTGCATGTATGCTTTGTTAACTACTGGGCTGAGAGCCAACCCCTGGAGGTGAGTTTTATTCCAGGAGTAGAATGTATCCCAGGGCCATATTTCTGGAAGTCTCATCAGACTTCCTCTGACCAGTAATTCTGGTCATTATTGAGTTTTTGGGTTTTCTTCCACACTTTTCCTCCCACTCTATCCAGGATCTCCAGATTTAATCCTTTCCTGAGTGGTTGGTATTCACAGTGAGGCACCATCTATTTCTTCTGGTCTCAAGGGCCATCATGTCTTTGGCTGATTGCTTACAAATGCCCTTTTGTTGTTGTTGTTGTTGTT
>NW_006922190.1:1257956-1258573 GCF_000298275.1 Orycteropus afer afer | reverse complement strand
GGGAGCAGAAAAAGGAAAGCTTAGTGTTGCTAGGGTCGGTTTCTAGGGCTTTGAGCTGGATATTATTGATGAGGTATTTATTTGCAAGACCACGGATTGACCTCAGGAAAAAATTCCTCTTGTTAGATGGTCACAAATTTCCGCTAATTTCAGGCACACTCAAAGGCCCCACCTCTGCGGCCCCACAGGGCTAAAGCGCAGCCCTAAGGCAAAATTTGGGGACCAGGCTCAGCTGCAGTTTCTTTGTTGTCTGTGCCCCTTCTGCCTGCAGTGCTGACTCAATCAAGCCATACGGCCAATGGCCAGCTCTGGAGTTTGTCTGTGATACCGCCCACCTGAAGCATCAATGATGCATGCAATTTCAGGTGTGTTGGACTCAGGCAAGTATCTAAGCAGGCTCTTACTTATGACGTATTTATTTGTAAGATCGCTGCTCTATCTCAGGAAAGATTCATATTATTAGAGGGTCACAAATTTCTGCCAATTTCATGCACATTCAAAGCCCCCGCCTCCACGGCCCCACAGCACCAAAGCACAGCTCCAGGGCAAAATTTGAATGAGCATGCTCAGCTGCAGTTTTTCTGCTCTTCATGCCCTGTCTGCCCACGGTGGTAATG
>NW_006922190.1:1251574-1256781 GCF_000298275.1 Orycteropus afer afer | reverse complement strand
GTCTCCCTGTTTGAATCCTCTCCTACCATCCTTATTTGGGTCCCTGCAACTGACTCCTCCTCTGTTCCAGTTCCTGGGCCTTTTCCTCCCCTTCCTCCACTTCCCGCCCTGCTGCTTTGGGCATGTCTGGATTCTCTCTCCTTACCTGGCTCCCTGCAGCTCACTCCTCTTCTGCCCAGTCCCTGGGCATATTTCTCTCTCCTCTGGTTCTCCCACCCTGCTGCTTTGGGCGTGCTTGGGTTCCCTATCCTCAGCTGGATCCCTGCGGCTGACTCCTCCTCTTTCCCAGTTCCTGGGCCTTTTCCTCCTTTTTCTCCCATTCTCCCACTCTGCTGCTTGGGGCATGCCTGTGTTCCCTCTGCTCACCTGGATTCCTGCGGCTCACTCCTCTTCTGTCCTGGCCCCTGGGCCTATTCTTCTCCATTCTCTGGTTCTCCTGCCCTGCTGCTTTGGGCATGCCTGGGTTCCCTCTCCTTAGACATCATGCTGGTCCATTATATTGATGACAGTATGCTGATTGGACCTAGTAAGGAAGAAGTACCCATGACTCTAGATTTATTGATGAGACATATGTGTGCTAGAGGTTGGGAAATTAACCTAACAAAAATTCAGGCACCTTCCACCTCAGTGAAATTTTTAGGGGTCCTATGGTGTGGGACATGTCAAAAAATTTGTAATAAAGTGAAAGATAAGTTATTGTATCTTGCTTCCCCCACAACTAAAAAGGAGGCACAATGTCTGGTGGGACTCTTTGGATTTTGAAGACAACATATCCCTCATTTGGGTGTGTTACTGCAGCCTACTTATCAGGTGACTTGGAAACCTGCTAGTTTTGAGTGGGGCCCAGAAAAACAGAAGGCTCTGCAACAGGTTCAGGCTGCCGTGCAGGCTGCTATGCCACTTGGGCCATATGATCCAGGTGATACAATGGTGCTTGAAGTGTCTGTAGTAGATAGAGATGCTGTTTGGAGCTTTTGGCAGGTCCCTATTGGTGACTCACAACACAAACCCTTGGGATTTTGGAGCAAAGCACTGCCATCCTCTGCAGATAACTACTGTCCTTTTGAGAAACAGCTTTTAGCTTATTATTGGGCTTTAGTAGAGACTGAACGCCTAAGCATGGGCCACCAAGTCACCATGAGGCCTGAGCTGCCCATCATGGACTGGTTGTTGTCTGACCCACAGAGTCATAAAGTTGGACATGCTCAGAAGCACTCCATCATTAAATGGAAGTGGTGTTATTAGAGATCGGGCTTGAGGAGGATCCGAAAGCAAAAGTAAGTTGCATGAGGAAGTGACCCAAATGCCTATGGTCTCCACTCCAGTCACATTACCTTCCTTGTCCCACTCTGCACCTATGGCCTCATGGAGAGTTCCTTATGATCAGTTGAGTGAGGAAGAGAAAACTCGTGCCTGGTTCACAGATGGTTCTGCACTATATACAGGCACCACTCAAACGTGGACAGCAACAGCACTGCAGCCCCTTTCTGGGACTTCCTTGAAGGACAGTGGTGAAGGGAAATCCTCCCAATGGGCAGAATTTCAAATCATGCATATGGCTGTTCACTTTGCATGGAACAAGAAATGGCCTGATGTGTGATTATATATGGATTCATGGGCTGTGGCTAATGGCTTAGCTGGATAGACTGGGACTTGGAAGGAGCATGATTGGAAGATTGGTGATAAGGATGTATGAGGAAGAGGTACATGGATAGATCTCTCTGAATGGGCATAAGAGTAAAGACATTTGTATCTCATGTGAATGCCCACCAAAAAGTGACCTCAGCAGAGGAGGACTTTAACAATCAGGTGGATAGGATGACACATTCAGTAGAAACCAGATATCCTTTTTCCCCAGCTACTTCTGTCATTGCTCAATGGGTTCATGAACAAAGTGGCCATGGTAGCACTGATGGAGGTTATGCATGGGCTCAGCAACATGGACTCCCACTTACCAAGGCTGATTTGGCTACCACCACTGCTGAGCTCCCAATGTTCCAGGAGCAGAGACCAACACTGAGTTCATGATATGGAACCATTCCTTGGGGTGATCAGCCAGCAACCTGGTGGCAGGTTGATTACATTTAACCACTTCCATCATGGAAAGAACAGCATTTTGTTCTTACTGGAATAGATACTTATTCTGGATATGGATTCACCTTCCCTGCATGCAGTGCTTCTGCCAAAACTACCATCCTTGGACTTACAGAATGCCTTAACCACCATCATGGTATTCCACACAGAATTGATTCAGCTCAAGGGACTCACTTCACAGCAAATGAAGTGCAGCAATGGGCCTATGCTTATGGAATTCACTGGTCTTACCATGTTCCCCATCATCCTGAAGTAGCTGGCTTGATAGAATGATGGAATGGCCTCCTGAAAACACAATTACTTTGCCAGCTAGGTGGCAATACCTTGAAGGGTTGGGGCAATGTTCTCCAGGAGGCTATATATGCTCTAAACCAGCATCCAATATATGGTTCTGTTTCTCCAATAGCCAGGATTCATGGGTCCAGGAACTGAGGGGTGGAAACGAGGTTGGACCACTCACTACTACCCCTCATGACCCACTCAAAAACTTTTTGCTTCCTGTCCCTGTTACCCTATGCTCTGTGGGTCTGGAGATCTTAGTCTCAAAGTGAGGAACACTCCCACCTGGAGACACAATATTGATTGCATTGAACTGGAAATTAAGAATGCCAACTGGCCATTTTGGTTTCCTCATGCCTCTGGATCAAAAGACAAAGAAGAGCATTATTATATTATCTGGTGTGATAGATCCTGATTACCAAGGGGAAATTGGATTGACTTTACATAATGCAGGTAAAGAAGAATATGTCTGGAATACAGGCGATTCTTTAGGATGTCTCTTAGTACTACCATGCCCTGTGATTAAAGTCAATGGAAAATTACAGCAACCCAATTCTGATATGACTGCTAACAGCCCGGATCCTTCAGAGATGAAGGTTTGGGTCACCCACCAAGAAAAGAACCACGACCAGCTGAGGTGCTTGCTGAGGGCAAGGGAAATACAGAATGGGTGGTGGAAGAAGGTAGTTCTGAATATCAGCTATGACTATGTGACCAGTTGCAGAAATGAGGACTTTGATTGTTGTATTTCTTCACTGTATATGTGCATCAAATATTTTTGTTTCCTATTGTTATGAGCTGTGAAATGTAAATAAGGTTAATGCATTTCAGTTGTACATGTGTTAGTGTATCATATTAGGTGCAAATATGACTTTATAATTGTTCTTATTTAGAGATTATATATGGTTAAACAGATGTTTACAACTGCCAAATTGGCAAGGGGGTGATTGTGATAGTTGGAGCTGTGTGTCAACTTGGCTGGACCACAATTATGTGTGGATTAAGCAGTTGTGATCTGATTATTCCCATGATGGGATCAGATGAACATGTTTTGAGCAGCCAATCCATTGAAAGGGAGTTTCCCTGGGGGCGTGGCCTCCTTCCAGTATATTTATGGACATCCTGGGAAAAGAGACACTCTTCTGTGGATCAGGATTCTGTTGTGTTGCCTACAACTGTCCATGAGTGAACAATCCACCATTTGGCCTGGAGATCTTGGATTCGTCAGTCGTTGGAGTTAACTACCAGTATACTGCCTGCCAACCTTGAGCTCCTCATCTCCTGCAGCTACAAGAGTCAGGAAAAGCATCCAGCTCTACATTTGATCCAAGAACTTTGGACTTGCCAACTTCTATACGTGTGTGAGCCATTTTCCTAAGATAAATTTCTTTCTTTCTTTCTCTCTCTCTCTCTCTCTCTCTCTCTACATATATAAGCTTTATTGGTTTTGTTTCTCTAGAAAACCCAGTCTAACACACTCTCTATTAGTTCTAGTAGTTTTTTTATTGAGTCCCTTGGGTTTTCTATGTACAGGATCATATCATCCGCAAATAGACATAGTTTTAGTTCCTCTTTGCCAATTTATATGCCTTTTATTTCTCTTTCTTGCCTATTGCCCTGGCCAGGACTTCCAACACCATGTAATAGAAGTGGTGAGAGAGGGCATCCCTGTGTGTTTCCTATTCATAAGGGGAATGCCTTGAGTTTTTCTCCATTAATAATGATGTTGGCCATTGGCTTTGCATATATGCCCTTTATTATGTTGAGGAATTCCCCTCTATCCCTATTTTGCTGAGGGTTCTGAACAGGAATGGATGTTGGATTTTAGCAAATGCCTTTTCTGCATTGATTGACATAATCATATGGTTCCTTTGTTTTGTTTTGTTTATGTGGTGGATTACATTCATTGATTATCTGATGTTGAACCACCCTGGTAAACCTGGTATGAATCTCACTTGGTCCGACTGTATTAACTTTTTGATATATATATATATATATATATATATATATATATATATATATATATTATTCTGTTGGCTAGGATATTGTTTTAAAGATTTATGTTTGTGAGGGATGTTGGTCTGTACTTTTCCTTTGTAGTGGTGTCTATCCTTGGTTTTGGAATTAGTGTTATCCTTGGTTCATAAAATGAATGTGGGAGTATTCCATCTTCTTCTATGTTCTGGAATAGCTTGAGTAGCATAGGTGTCAACTCTTCTCTGAATATTTGATAAAATTCTCCAGTGAAGCCTCAGGGCCAGGACTTTTCTTTTCGCAAAGTTTTATTTATGACCTGCTCAATTTCTTCTTTTGTTTTAGGTTTGTTCAAGTATTCTATCTCTGAGTGGGATAGTTTAGGTAGGTCTTGTGATTCTAGAAACTCGTCCATCTCTTCTAGGTTCTCAAATTTCTTGTAATACAGTTTTTCATAATATTCTGTCAGGATCTTTTTTATTTCAGTTGGTTCTGTTGTGATGACACCATTTTCATTTACAATTCTTGTGATTTGGATCTTCTCTTTCTTTTCATTTGTTAGATCTCCCAATGGTTTATGGATTTTATTAATATTTTTGAAGAATCAGCTTTTTGTTTTGTTGATTTGCTCTATGTTTTTTGTTTTGTTTTGTTTTGTTTTCTGTTTCATTTATTTCTGCTCTGATCTTTGTTATTTCCTTGCTTCTAGATGCTGTAGGATTCTTTGTTGTTCTATTTCTGGTTGTTGGAGTTGATCAACTAGAGTGTTGATTTTGTTTCTTTCCTCTTTTTTGATGTAAGCATTTATAGCTATAAACTCTCCTCTGAGTACTGCTTTTGCTGTTTTCCATAGGTTTTGG
>NW_006922190.1:1248193-1249314 GCF_000298275.1 Orycteropus afer afer | reverse complement strand
CTAAAGTACTTGACTGCTAACCAGAAGGCTGGTGGTTCAAACCCATCAGCCACTCCTTGGAAGGAAGGTTGGGCAATCTACTTCCATAGTGATATTGCCTCGGAAACCCAACGAGGGGTCGCTATGAGTCAGGACTGACTCGATGGCACATAACAACAACAACAACATAGGATTCTTGGTTGGAAGTACTTTTCCTTCAGTGTTTTATATATGCCATCCCATTGCCTTCTAGTCTGAATGGTTTCTGCTGAGTAAGCAGAACTCAGCCTAACTATTTGATTATTATAAGTAATATTTCTTTTGCTCTGGGCAGCTCTCAAAATTTTTTCTTTGTCTTTGGTTTTGGAGAGTTTGATTATAATATGCCTTGGTGTTTTTCTCTTGGAGCCTATTTTGTGTGGAGTTCTATGGGCTCCTTGGACAAATATCTTTTCATCCTTCATGATGTGGAGGAAGTTTTCTGTTAGCAGGTCTTCCACAATTTTCTTGGTGGTTTTTTCTTTTTGCCTCTTCTTCTTCTAGAATTCCAATGAGTTTTATATTGTTCCTTTTCATGTCATCCCATATAATTCTTCAGTTCTCCTAATTTCTTTTAAATCTTTGTTCTGATTTTTCTTCATACAGGCTGGTGTCCAGGGATTTGTCTTCTAGTTGGGATATTCATTCTTTATCCAGTCTAACCTACTCTTTTGTGCTTCTACTGTGTTGTGTAATTTGGTAATTTTGGTATTCATCTTCTGGATTTCTAACTATTTTTGTATGAGTTCTGATTGTGCATTAAGCTTATTATTTAGTTCTTAAATGATTTTCCTGAGTTCTTCCAGGGAACTGTCTGTGTTCTCCTTGCTTCTGTTTGGGGTTTCCATAGGTTCTTGTAAAGCTCTATAAACATATCTTCTAAATTCCTTCTCAGATAATTCTGTTGCCTCATTTTCCTCTATGTTTAATGAGACCTTTGTTTGTGGTTTTGCTTCTAATACCTTGTCCTGTTTTTTATGTGATTTGATGTTTCCTAGACATTTTGAGGTTTTTTTAAATGTTGGTTATATATTGATTTGCTTATTCTTGGTTTTATGATTTAATATTTTGAAAAGATGAAGCTGGTATATTTTATTTTTTTC
>NW_006922190.1:1233978-1246298 GCF_000298275.1 Orycteropus afer afer | reverse complement strand
TATGTGTTTTTGGTTTTCTTCATTCTTTTTTGCCCTGAATGAAGAGAGACCCACTGTTGCATCTAGATGGCCACTTGCAAGCTTTTAAGACCCTAGTCACTACTCATCAGTGTAGGATGTAGAACAATGTTTTTGTGTAGTATGTTATGCCAGTTGAGTGTGATGTCCCCTGCAACCATGGTTCTAAGCCCACAGGTCTAACACTTGTTCCATCAGGGTGGTTGACTGTGCCTAAGAAGTTACCATAATTTTGTCACCTGTTCTAGTTATATGAACATTCTTACAGCACATACAATATTTTGATTTCCTTTGCTTTCATAAAACTATCATTACATTAAATATTTGGATGAGATAAAGACAGTTATTTGCCATCCTAGAATTCAGATCTTCTCACATTCCAACTTTAGTTGCAGCCCCAAACCACGGAATTTCCCTTCAAGAACAGTAAACTAAACCACAAAACACACAAAGGGACACCACAAGTTTGAAAAGAAAAGTCCAACAACTTAAAGGATTTTTCAAGATCCACAAACAGGCTATATTGTGCACAAAACTTTACATCCCAAAACACTTGAGAATCACTGTTTAGTATTTACTAGAAATGTATCCCAGAAAAACCACCAGCAAGCCTCATAGACGTGGAAAAGACAACATTCACAGATCAGAAGGGAATGCAGTTTAATTCCTTTTTAATATCAGAGCTCAATAACTAGTGGATTGTACATCCAAACTATCTTCTAAGAAAATAGCTTAGGAAGAAAGAAGAACTCATTGCAGTACTATTCATAATAGTCAAAAAGTGGAAACAACCTAAATGCTCACCAGTGGATGAATGGATAAAGAAAATGTGACACATACATACAGTGGAATACTACTCAGTCTATAAGAGAAAGAATTTTTGATACATGCTACAATATGGATGAAGCTTAAAGACATTATGAATGAAAAAGTCAACTAAAAAAGGACAGATATTTTATGACCTCATATTTACATGCATATAACACACAATATCTACTTCTATGATTTGCCAAACACAAATATTCCTTCCCCCAGTGAGGTATTTTTGGATTGGTGCTATGCTAGTTTCTTTTAAAAACACCAACCTATATTTAAAAAATGTACATAGTGACGGTTACTACAATACCTCTAGGGAAGAAGCAGCTGGAAAACAAAAATAGAAGGCAAGCATCCTTTGCATAAAAATATATTACATGAAAAAGAATAAGAAGAACATGTATAGAGAGTAAAGTATATTAGTTGCTAACAGGGGCAGGAGAGAAGTAGAAAGGGAGGGTTAAAATAATGGAAAAATGGCATTGATTAATGGTAGAGGTGCAATGTAATTATTCTCAAGCAAAATTTGTTATGATCCACATAATAGAATGCTTTTGCATAGTCAATAAAACACAAGTAAACATCTTTCTGGTATTCTCTGCTTTCAACAAAGATCCATTTGAAATCAACAATGATATCCCTTATTCCATGTGCTCTTCTGAATTCAGCTTGCATTTCTGGAAGCTCTCTGCCAATATACTACTTAAACCATTTTGAATTATCTTCAGTAAGATTTTACTTGCATGTGATATTAATGGTATTGTTTAATAATTTCCACATTCTGTGAGATCACATTTCTTCGGGTTGGGTACAAATATGGATCTCTTCTAGTCAGCTGGCCAGACAGCTGTCTTCTAAATTTCTTGGCATAGATGAGTGAGTGCCTCCACTGTGACATCTGTTTGTTGAATCATCACAATGGCTATTCCGTCTAATTCCAGGAGCCTTGTTCTTTGCCAATTCCTTCAGTGCGGCTTTGACTTCTTCCTTCAATACCATTGATTCTTGACCATATGCCACCTCCTGAAATAGTTGAACAGCAACATTTTTCTACAATGACTCTGTGTATTCCTTCCATCTTCTTTTGATGCTTCCTGCATCATTCATTATTTTGCCCATAGAATCTTTCAACGCTGCAACTCAAGGCATGATTTTTTTTTTCATTTCTCATGACTTGAAAAAAGCTTAGCATGTTCTATTTTGGTTTTCTAACTCCAGGACTTTGCACATTTCATTATAATAATTGACTTTGTCTTCTTGAGCCACTCTTTGAAATCTTCTATTCAGCTCTTTTATCATGTCATTTTTTTCCATTTTATTTAGCTATTCTCTATTCAAGAGTGAAATTCAGAGTCTCTACTGACATCCACTTTGATCTTTTCTTCTTTACTTGTCTTTTTAATGACCTTTTTCTTTCTTTATATATTACATTCTTCATATCATCCCACAAGTCGTCTTGTGTTCGGTCACTGGTACTCAATGCATCAAATCTATTCTTCAAATGGTCTCTAAATTCAAGTGGGATATAATCAGGGTCATATTTGGGCTCTCATGGACTTGCTTTAATGTTTTTCAGCTTCAGCTTGAACTTGCATATGAACAATTGATGGTAGGTTTCACAGTCAGTTCCTGGTCTTTTTTTGGCTGAAGATTTTTTCATTGCCACTTTCCATAGATATAGTCAATCTGATTCCTGTGTATTTAATCTGGTGAGATCCACCAGTATAGCCTCCTGTTTACGTTGTTGGAAAAAGGTATTTCCAATGAATAAGCCATTGGTCTTGCAAAATTCTACCGTGTGATTTCCAGAATTGTTTCTATCACCAAGGCCATATTTTCCAACTAACCATGATTCTTTGCTTCCAACTTTCACATTCCAATCACCAGTAATAATCAATACATCTTGATTACATGTTTAGTCAATTTCAGCCTTAAGAAGTTGGTAAAAATCTTCAATTTCCTCGTCTTTGGCTTTAGTGGTGCATAAGTTTGAATAATAGTATTAATTTATTTCTTTCTAGGTATATGGATATTATCCTACCACTAACTGCATTGTAATTCAGAATGGATCTTGAAACATTGTTTGTGATGATGAGTGCCATGCCATTCCTCTTCAATTTGTCATTTCCAGAATAGTAGATCATATAATTGTCTGATTCAAATAGCCAAAAACCAGTCCACTTCAGCTTACTAATACCTAGGATATTGATCTTTGTGCATTCCATTTCAAGTGTCTACTTGGTGTTATTTAGAGAAAACTAGAAAGGATGATCTGGTTAATTAGTTTTCTTCCCCTTCCTGGTTCCCTGCTATTCCAACAAGAACAATTGCTTTGAAAATGTCTGTGCTCCTCATTCTGTCTTTTTTTTTTAAATGCAAATATTCTTGAAAGGACAAGAAAATTCCAAGCCTATGCACCTCATATACATGTATTACCTATCTGTCAGGGGATACTTTCATGTTGCTGTGATGCTGAACAGCAGAGCTTCCAGACTAAAGGACTAGAAAAAAAGGGTTGGTGATTTACTTCTGAAAAATTCAGTGAATAAAAAACCTATAGATCTCAAAGATTCAGTCCTGTTGCATATGGGGCTACCATGAGTCAAAGGCCATTTCTACAGCATCTAAGAACAACAACAACATCTCCTTTAGGATCAGTGGAGGAGCTCTGGTGACATGGTGGATAAAGCACTTGGCTGCTAACCAAAAGGTCAGTAATTAAAACTCACCAGCTTCTCTATGGGAGAAAAAAATGAGGTAATTTGCTTTGATAAAGATTTAAAGCTTAGGAAACCCTTTATGGCAATTCTACTCTGTCCTGTAATATTGCTTTGAGTCAGAATCCACTTGATGGCAGTGGGTTTTGTTTGGTTTGTTTTAGAATCAATGGATTTCTATCTGCTTTTACAAGTGAAACTTAGGGTTCATCTAGAGCAATGAACTTCTGAGAAAGGACTCTGGAATGCAAGCCAATGGCAGAGAGAAGAAAAATGGAGTGTCACATTCAATAATTCTACAAACATTGTCTATGATTTTCACAACAGCAATGCAATGTGCATTTCATTCCCATTATACATATGAATAAAATTAGACTTGAGTGATTCCAAACCAAAGTTTATCATCCTTCAAAAGCCATATTCATCCCACTTGGTAAGCTAGCTAGAAAGAGATCAATATACATAGAGTGACTGGAATGGTGACCTAAATAATCAATGATGTCTTTCTCTATAAAACATTCAGTTTAGTCTAAAGTCCTATTAGCACCATGTAATGGGCATTAACTGATAGCATGATTGTTCATAAAATTAGTGAGAGCTCCAGGAGATAGCATATAGCACATAGAGATAGAAATAGAATAGAGGGTATAGAGTATAGAGTATGTGTTGTTGTTGTTAGGTGTTGTCGAGTCATCTGACTCATAGTGACCCTATGCACAGAAGAATGAAACATTGCCCGGTGCTGTGCCAGCCTCACAATCTTTGCTATATCTGAGCCCATCATTGCAACAACTATGTCAATCCATCTCATTGAGGGCCTTCCCCTTTCTTGTTGACCCTCCACTTTACCAAGCATGATATCCTTCTCCATGGAGTGGTTCCTCCTGGCAACATGACCAAAGTAGGTGAGATGAAGTATGGCCATTCTCACTTCCAAGGAGCATTCCTGCTGCACTTCCTTTACAACAAGTCTCCAAGAATTGACAGAATACCCATTGACATGTTTCAACAATTGGATGTTGCACTGGAGGCACTCATTTGGCTATGCCAAGAGATTTGGAAGACAGCTACCAGGCCAACTGCCTGGAAAAGATCCATATTTGTATCCATTCCAAAGAAAAGTGATCCCACAGAATGCGCAAAATTATCAAACAATGTCATTAATATCACATGCAAGTAAAATCTTACTGAAGATAATTCAAAAACAGTTGCAGTATATTGACAGAGAGCTTCCAGAAATGTAAGCTGGTTTGAGAAGAGGACATGGAAAAAGAGATATCATTGTTGATGTCAGATGTATCTTGGCTGAAAGCAAAGACTAACAGAAAGATGTTTACTTGTGTTTTATTGACTATGCAAAAGCATTCAATTGTGTGGATCATAACAAATTATGGATAACATTGAGAAGAATGGGAATTCCAGAATACTTGACTGTGCTTATGAGGAACCTGTACATACATTAGAAGGCTGAAATTCAAACATAACAAGAGGATATTGCATAATTTAATATCAGGAAGGAGTGCTTCAGGATTGTATCTTTCACCATACTTATTCAACCTGTATGCTGAGCAAATAATCCGAGAAGCTGGATTATATGAAAAAGAACATGGCATCAGGATTGGAGGAAGGCTCATTAACAACTTGTGATACACAGATGACACAACCCTGCTTGCTGAAAGTGAGGATGACTTGAAGCACTTACTGATGAGGAATAAAGATTACAGTCTACAATATGGATTACACCTTAATATAAAGAAACCAAAAATCCTCACAACTGGTCCAATAAATAGCTTCATAATGGATGAAAAAAGACTGAAATTGTCAAGGACTTCATATTACTTGGCTCTACAATCAACACCAGTGGAAGCAGCAGTCAAGAAGTATAGAGATTCAGAAAAAGGGTGTTAAAGTCTTAGACTCCCTGTGTGTAACTTCAGTGTATTAGTCTCTCTAAACTTCAGCTTCTATGAAGGTAATCTCATAAAAGCATTACTTTTTATATAAATTAACTTCCCAAAGTCTTTTCTAAATTGACAACTCTAAAATCTTTGTCATACCAACAAGTACAGGAAGTGTCAAATGATTCAAAGAAACAAATCTACATTATTAACGTCAATTCCTCTTAGAAAAGGCAGCTCTTCTACAGTTGTATTTTGAGTGCCTTCCAACCTGAGAAACACCTCTTCTGGTACTATATTAGATAATGTTTCACTTCTATTTGTAAGGTTTTCAGTGGTCAATTTTTTTTCAGAAATGGATGGCCCCTTCCATCTTCCCAGTCAGTCTTAGTCTGGAAGCTCTGCTAACACTTGTCCACTATGGGTGACCCTGCTGGTATTTGAAGTACTGGTTGCATAGCTTCCAGCATCACCACAACATGCAAGCCACCATAGTAGGACAAACTGACAGAAACTAGTGGTGGAAAGAAACAAATACGCAGTATCAAATACATGAGGGATTTACAAAATTTTCATTTACATTTTTTTCTGGCAAGAAACAACCTAACTAAAAGAATTAGATGGATTGTGTAAGATGGCATAATATGTATTAACTGCCAAGATATTTCCCCAATGATGTGTATCAAAGAATAATGATAAATAGAGTTTGCATAGAGTTCCTGGGTAGTACATATAATTAACACACTTAGATGCCAATGAAAAGAGTGTGAGTTTGATTTTACCTAGAGTTGCCTTGAAAGAAAGACTTGGCAATCTACTTCTGAAAAATCAGCCATTGAAAACTCTATGGAGCGCAGTTCTACTCTCACACACATGATGTCATCATGAGTAAGAGTCAACTTCATGGCAATTAGTATCACTGAGAAAGTTATTTTCCAGATTTAAAAAAAAAAAAAAATCCAAAATTAAAGGTTGGAGATTTAAGTCCACCTCTAGTAGTGTAGTGCCTAAGGCATCTGACTGCTAACCAGAAGGTGGGTGGTTCAAACCCACCAGCCACTCCTTGGAAGGAAGATTGGGCAATCTACTTCCATAGTAATATCACTTCAGAAACCCAAGGAGCGATCGTTGTGAGTCGGATCTGACTCGATAGCAGTGAGTTTCATTTTTTTTTTAAAGACACCTCAGAAGAAAGGACTGGTGATTTACTTCTGAAAAATCAGCCATTGAAAACCCTTTGAAACACAGTTCTACTTACACACTGAGAGGCAGAATATACCTAATGGCAACGTGTTACTGGTAAGAGTTCAGTATACACATTTACAACCAAATTTACAGACTTAATACACTACTGGAGGAAAACTATTGGAAAAAATACAATGTCAGACACCTCAGTGAAATTTGGAATGGTCTTTTGTACTTTGTGTATGTGTTTGATATTTTTGTAACTTGTACAATTTTGTAAACTGCAATGAAATAACACTATAAAAGTGATTAAACAGAGTTGAAAAGTTATATAGCTCCCCCATCTAACCTCAGGTGATTGCCTAAAATACTGTTTTAGCTGTCTTTTCTGAATTTAAATAGTAATTACAAGTTTCAGCCATAGAATTGTCTAAAATATAGAAGTTTCCTATAAAGTAAAAATCAAAAGAAGACAATCAGGTTAACAATAATGTAGTTAATTCCCAGAGACTTCTTAAATTATTTTCACTGACCCTTAAACCAAATAACACATACAAACAAGTGGCTCAAAATACAAGTGAATCACTAATGGACCTTTATTCTATGGCTAATAGGTTTTGGAATGAAAAATGGGGGATTAGAGGAGAGAGGATTGGAGTTCAAAATGTCTAATACCCACAACATACCATGTTTAGTAGTTAACTTGTCAACGAAATAGTAATGGATTGACGATTTAGCAATGAAGTTTTCAATTAATTAAATATGTCTGAGTTACAAATATATTGCAACGAATTTTAATTAAGACTATGTATTATGGTTTAATGCATAATCACCTCCAGATTATCTACATAATTTGTTCTCAAATGTCACATTTGTTCACCCCCAGTTCAGGACACCACAAGTCATCTCTGTCACCAAAGGCAAGCCCCAGCAATTCCTGAAATAACTTCTGTGCCGTCTACTAGATTGTAGGCCAAATATGCCAATGAGAATAAAGCACATTCTGTCTGAAAGTAACACAACAGCTTTCAGCAAAATGAAATTATACCATATGTTTTCTCTCCTCTTTGGTTCTCTACTCTTAGATAGGCAGGATATTTTGTTTGTTTCTTTAGTTTTAACTCGTTCTCTCATTTCCTGTATACGTTTCTCCAAATATCTGAATGTTGTTTTTCTGTTACCCACTCTTACTCCCCAACTCCTTCTGCCAACTTGTCCTCAATTAAAACTTCAGTTTGCAATAGACAGGCCTATGGAGTGAACAATAATACCAGGGAGGCATCACTCCTTAGAAGAGTCAACTATAGAAGATCAAACAGGCAGCATTTGCCCAGGAATGAAACTCAGAAAGCAGGACTAGATAGGAAGAAACAAATAGAAATGGTAATCACAGGAAGGAAGTGGGAAGTGTATTATTATATTGTAGGAACTGCATTTGATGTCACAAAGCAAAACATGTATGAATAGTTGAATGGAAAAACAATTAGCACTATAAACTTTCACTCAAGTAACGATAAAAGTTAAAATATAAATAAATAAAACTTCAGTTTGTTCAATTTCCATCAGTTCCTCAGGCACTTAGATGAAGAGTTCTTTAAAACTACAAATGTATTTTTTTTCTACCCAATAAGGAAATTGTTTTCTTGGTAATGAATAAATTATTTAATTAATAGAATTATTTTTTTCCAAGGAATTTTAAATGAATAACATATAAAATCATATTTAGTTTGAAATTTCTCATCCTGTCTCTTCCAATCTGGGTGTGTCCTGAGAGTGAAAAATATTACATCTACCAATATTTGCAACAACTCATTTAGAATGAGAGTGATCTGGATTTCAGGGGATAAAATAATTAACTAACATATCAGAGAAGACACTCAAACGTACAACTTTTAAATCACTATGTGCCATTGTGCGCCTGCCAAAATAACAGATCCAGGTTTCAATGGCACTTCTCCAAATGTTTTAAAATTTTAAATAATAATCAATTTAGAAAATCTCTGGAAAGAAAATGCAGATCATGAATATGTCTTTTTAAAAAGGCACATTAATGGAACAGCCACCAAATGTAATGCCAAATAAATTTAGTCTAACATTTCCAAACTCCAAACATCAGATGGTGATAAAATGCATATATCAGCAACACAATAACAACACAATTACAATAACAACAGAAAATAATGGTAGAATCATTAAAATGAAGTCTAGCAGAAAAATTTGCACAGGTTAAAAAAACAATTATAGTGTTTTAAAATTATATTTAATTAAAAATAAATATTCTGCTTGGAGACATGTGAAACATTGGAAAGATTTTTGTGACCACATTTTATTGATATTATTTCAGTCCTTCGAAAGGAAGGAACATTTATTATTTCATTGTGTGTCGCCAGACTTAGCATTGTTCCTGTCCCACAGAGCACTGTGGACCACCTGCCTTGGAATCATTTGGGCAGCTATGAAAAAATTGGAGGAGGAGCATGAAAACCTACACTTCTAACAAGTTTTCCAAATGTTTCCTATTGCACACTGATGTGTGATCGCTACTAACATCAAAGCTAGGGGGCAATGGTAGTTCAGTGGTAGACTTCTTGCTTTCCAATGGGGAAGATGGGCCAGTGTAACTCAAGCACAGCCACCACATGTCTGTCAGTGAAGACCTGCGTGTTGCTATGATGATGACCTTGTTTCAGTGTAGCTTCAAGACTAACATGAACTAAGAAAAACTTGGTGATCTACTTCTAAAAATCAGCCAATGAAATCCCTATGGGCAATAATAGTTTGATCCCATTCTTTATGGGCTCACCATGAGTGAGGGATTGACTCAACGGCAGCTTACAACAACAACATAAATAGGCACTCAGTAAATATTTAGTGAATCAGAAACTGGAATGTATAGAATCTGGAAAAGCCACTCTCAAATTATACCATTGGAAAAATAGTGGCAAGTATCTACCCCTCAAAGAAAATGATACTAAATTGCCACACTTCTCATTCTTGTTTTCATTGGACAATACCAAAAAGTTCAAATCACACATGCTCCACCACCCAAATCCTATCATTGGGCTCTCAGGAACTGCCTTTGTATAGTCAGAAAGTTCCTTAGAATTCTCAATCTCTTTTCCTAGCTTTCCCTCTCCAGCCTAACCTTGATTTACCTGAAAATGCTAATTCCTCTGAATCTTCTTAAGTGATAGATCACACTGAGGACCTCATGGTGTAGAGGAAATATTGGTGTTCTACTGATTCCCCATTGCCACTTCCAGACCAAAAGGATGTGGTTGCTCTAAGTCTAATGAGAGATAATAGCAACTTAGACTGCAGTATGAAGGACTGAAGGTAATACGAAGTGCTTAACCTTAAGATATTGGTGTTCCGGAAGACTCTATGAGCTCTGTACCTTCTCCTTGGGCAAACTCACCCATGGCCGTGATTTCAATTATCTCTTAGACATGGATGATTCATATTTAAATTCATATTCCCAAACAACTCTTCTCCTTGGAAATTCAAACTCTTATAACCACATGCCTATTTGGCATTTCCACTTCATTTTATCAAAAACATCTTTATGAGAAAAAAGCTAAAGTCATAAATTCTCACTCCAAATTTAACCCAGCCCTAAGCTGAAATCAGTCTTGTCTTCTCCCAGTTTTTCCCATCTCAGAAAACGGCACAACTCTCCAGTTGCACAAGCCATAAACCTAAAGTCATAATTTTTTACCAAATATTTAACCCCTTCTTAAATTTGAGCAAATGATTGGAGAAGCTGGAATATATGAAGAAGAACACAGTGTCAGGTTTGGAGGAAGACTCATTAACAACCAGCAATGTGCAGATGACACAACCTTGCTTGGTGAAAGTGAAGAAGACTGAAGTAGTTAAAGATGAAGATCAAAAACTACAGCCTTCAGTATGGATTTAAAGCTCAACATAAAGAAAACAAAAATCTTCACAACTGGATCAATAAGCAACATCACAATAATGAAGGAAAGATTGAAGTGGTCAAAGATTTATTTAACTTTTATCCAGAATCAATGCACTGGGAAATTTGCTGCAAAAGGTCTTGTTATAGTGTCAAGGCGCAAAGCTGTCACTTTGAAGAGCGAGGTGCACCTGACCTAAGCCATGGCATTTTCATTAGCTTCGTATGCATGTGCGAGCTGGACAATGAATGAGGAATACTGCAAAAGAATTGATGTATAAGAATGGTGCTACCAAAGAATATTGAATATACCATGGACTGCCAGAAGAATGAACAAATGTGTCTTGGAAAAAGTACAACTGGAATGCTCCTTAGAAATGAGAATGACCAGACTTTGTCTCTTGCATTTTGGTCACATTATCAGGAGGGATCATTCCCTGGAAAAGGATATCATGCTTGGAAAAGTAGAGGGTCAAGAAAAAGGACGAGACTCTCAGTGACCCACACTGACACAGTGACTGCAACAATGAGCTCAAGCACAGTTAAGATGGTGAGGATAGTGCAAGACAGAATAGTGTTTCATTCTGTTGTACCTAGGCCCACTATGAGTTGAAGGAGTCTCAACAGCACCTATAAACAACAACAAATTTATGCCAGCCCCAATCTGGCATTAGTCTGGTTCCTATTTCAGAAAACAGCACCACTATCCTTTTGCACAAACCATAAACTTAAACTCACTGCTGCCATGGAGTCGGGTCCATCTCATAGCCACCTCTCCTTGGGTTTCTGAGCAAGTATCACTACAGAAGTAGATTATCCAACCTTCCTTCCAAGGAGTGACTGGTGGGTTTGAACTGCCAGACTTCTGGTTAGCAGTCAAATGCCTTAGGCCCTATGCCACAAGAGCTCCTATAAACCTAAAAGTCATCAAGATTCCTACTGTTCCCTTGTTTTCTTATATACAGCCTATCAGCAAGTCTTCTACATATTACCTCCTATATATTGGATCAGTAGACTCCTTTGCATGTGTATCGCCACAATCTTTCTCCAAGCCACCATTCTTTCTTGCAATAAACTACTAGTTGGTTTCCCTGAAAATTCCACCCCTATACTATTCTCCAAGTAATCCTGGTGGTACAATTGATAATGGTCAACTGCTAGCCAAAAGGTCTGTGGTCTGACCCCAACAATGGCTCTGTAGGAGCAGAGATGTGGAGATCTACTCTCCTGAAGATTACAGCCTAGGAAACCCAATAAGGGCAGTTCTATTGTCCTATAGTGTGACTGAGTCTGAAATGACTTTGTGGCACACAATAAAAGCAGCTGTCTGTTCTCCAATGTAAAAAGAGTGATTTTTACAAGTGTCAATGTCTTCTCATTGTTTCTATGATGAAAATCAAAATAGTAAATGTGGTTACAACATCTTCGAGGTTATAACATACTTATCTCTCATCAATACTACCTTCCCATGCAGTCAAGAAAGACCTATAGTGGACCTTTCACTTTAAAAGTTTTCCTATATTTCACATGCAAGCTCACATGCATACACACAAAATAAATTAAGAAACACATGAAAGCTTCTGCCACTACAAACATATCCCTAAACATCTATATACTTCATGATTAATACTCTTCAGTTCCTAGTGAACATTTATCCTAATTTCTTTTCTATATCATCAACAAAAAGCATTTGCCTCCAAATGTCATGAAGTTTTTTTTTTTTTTTTTTTTTTTTTTTTGTTTATATATATATATAAACTTTTCATT
>NW_006922190.1:1229194-1230179 GCF_000298275.1 Orycteropus afer afer | reverse complement strand
CAATGTTTCAGGGCTGTTCATAAAGTTTTCCAGTAATACATCTGACAGTGTTTCATTGCTATTCCTAAAGTTTTCACTGGCTAATTATTTGAGTAGTGGATGGCTACTTCCTTCTTCCAAGTCTGTCTTAGCCAGGAATTCCACTGAAACCACCATGGGTAATATAGCTGGCATTTTACAACATGGTGGCATAGCCTCCAGCCTCACAGCAACACCCAAGCCACCAGAGGATGAGAAACTGACAGACAAATTCATCTCCCTTTGTTGCTCCTAACCCCTCTGGACTTTCCTACCTTAGGTAACAGCCTTTAAATAGAGCCACTCAAAGTGAAAATCAGCCTCCAGCCCTGGGTCCACTGCCTCAGGCCCCAGCCTTAAAATAGAGCTGCCCCCAAGTAAAATGCTGCCCCAAAACATATCTGAAATAAATGAAAGACCAACATCAAAAGAGAGGTATACCATGTTCATTGATCAAAAGACTCAATATTGTTAGGATGTCTACTCTTCTCAAATTGTTTTATAAATTAAATACAATCTCAATAATAATCCAAGCTGGTTACTTTTTATATATGGATAACATGTTCCTAACATCTACATAGAAATTAATGTGCATGATGATTTTGTAAAATAACGAAGTTGGACAGCTTACACTCTTTGATTCCAGAGGTTGTTAAAAATCTACAGTATAATTTGGTTCAAAGACCAACAAATCAATTTATACAGTCAGTTGATTTTTGACAAAGTACTATAGTAATTAAATGAGAAGGAAAGTATTTTCAACCAATAAAAGAGTAATAAGTCTATATCAGATAAAAAAAAAAGAACTTTGACTTTTACTTATAACATACATGAAAGTAACTGATTTAAGTGGAAATACTAAAAGTATAAAGCTTTTAAAAGAAAATGGGAGAATAAGTTCATTACTTGGAAGTAGGAAATGAGGTAAACATCACAGTAAATGCAAATAAAATAAAATATTGAGAAA
>NW_006922190.1:1226736-1227784 GCF_000298275.1 Orycteropus afer afer | reverse complement strand
CCTCTTCTGAATCTAGCTTGCACCTCTGGAAGTTCTCTGTCAATATACTACTGCAACCATTTTTGAATTATCTTCAGTAAGATCTTACTTGCATGAGATATTAATGATATTGTTCTATAATTTCCACATTCTGTGGGATCACCTTTCTTTGGAATGGGTACAAATATGGATCTCTTCCAGTTAGTTGACCAGGTAGCTGTCTTACAAATCTCTTGGTGTAACCGAGTGAGTGCCTGCAATGGGACATACATTTGTTGAAATAGTTCAATGGGTATTCCGTCAATTCCCGGAGGCTTGTTCTTCACCAATTCTTTCATTGCAGCTTTGACTTCCTCCTTCAGTATCATTGGTTCTAGATCATATGCCTTCCTTAAATGGATGAAGGTCGACCAGTTCTTTTTGGTACAGTGACTCTGTATTCCTGCTATCTTCTTTTGATGTTTCCTGCTTCATTCAATATTTTTTCCATAGAATCTCTCATATTGCAACTCGAGGCTTAAATTTTTTCTTCAATTCTTTCAGGTTGAGAAATGCCAAGCGTGTTCTTCCCTTTTGGTTTTCAAACTCAAGGTCTTTGCACATTTCATTATAGTAATTGGTTTTGTCTGCACAAGTTGCTCTTTGAAATCTTCTGTTCAGCTCTTTTATCTTGTCATTTCTTCCATTGGCTTTAGCTACTCTCCACTCAAGGGCAAGTTTCAGAGTCACTTCTGTCATCCATTTTGGTCTTCTGTTCTTTTCTCATCTTTTTAGTGATCTCTTGCTTTCTTCATGGATAATATCCTTGATATCCTCCCACATTCTGGTTTTCAGTTGTTGGTGTTCAGTGCATCATATCTATTCTTTAGATGATCTCTAAATTCAGGAGGGATATATTCAAGATCATACTTTGGCTCTCTTGGGCTTGTTTTAATTGTCTTCAACTTCAGGTTGACCTTGCATATGAGCAGTTGATGGACTGTTCCACAATCAGCTCCTGGCCTGGTTTTGGCTGAAGATATTGAGCTTTTCCACCACCTCTTGCCACAGATGTAGTCAATCTGATTCC
>NW_006922190.1:1224425-1225946 GCF_000298275.1 Orycteropus afer afer | reverse complement strand
TGTTTCTTTGCTATTCATAAGGTTTTCCCCAGCCAATTGTTTGAGAAGTGGATGGCCTCTTCCTTCTTCCTAGTCTGTCTCAGTCTGTAAGCTGAGTTGATACCTGTGCACCATGTGCATCATGCTGGGTTTGAAACACCAGTGGCTAAACCTCAAAACTCACATCAACACTTCACCACAGTAGGACAAACTGACAGACAAGTTTCTCTCCCTGTTGGAAACCTCTTGTACCACGCTTACCTGGGTCCCTGTGGCTGACTCCTCCTCTGTCCGGATTCCTGGGCCTTTTAATCCCCTTTCTCCTGCTCTCTCACCCTGATGCTTTAGGCATACCTGAGTTCCCTCTCCTCACCTGGATCCCTGCAGCTGACTGCTCCTCTGTCTGGGTTCCTAGCTTTTAATCCCCTTTCTCCCACTCTCCCACCCTGCTGCTTTGGGTGTGCCTGATTTCCCTCTCCTCACCTCGATCTCCTCACCTAGATCCCTCTCCTCACCTGGATCCGGTGGGTCAGCTGGCCCACTGGAGCTAGAGGCATTTCTCCTTCAAACAGCTGCTGGCTGCTGAGGCTGTGAAGCCCCACTGTTGACAAGTAAAAAGGCACAGTCCCAATGTTACCAAACCACATGGCAGGTCATTAACTTAAGTCTATTGTAAGTCCCAGGGTCAGCAGAGCATGACAGGCTGCTGAACAATGACACAGATACATGCAGGTCCAAGCATGCCAGAGTCTAGAGACCATTCCCAACGCTCCTGCTTATATATGGGAAGCAGACCACATACCCAAAGGCAGCTACTTAGCTGCTCGCAGTAGTTTCCAACATGAAGTTGATTACCAATGTCATCATGGGGAATACTACTACCACCAGCTGCCCAGCCTCTCAACCAGGCCCAGTCAAGTTGACATACAAACATAATCATCACAATTCCACCCCTTGTCAATTTAGCACCTGTACAGATCTTCAATGGGTGGTATCTGTACAGGTCTCCTCCACTAGTTTCTGAATATTGACCTCACCCCCTTGGCCTATAAATGGCCCAATTCCTCTCCCTCTTGGGCATGGCAGCCCCACCCCCTCACTCTTGGGCAGCAGCTATAGCTCTATCTCACTGGCTCACATGAATGAGCAGCCCCACACTCCAGAACCGAGTTGGTGAAGGCCTGGCTCTTTGAAACCTAGGGGGCTGTATTCGTTCTACCCCCAGAGGCCATGGCCCTACCCTGAAGGCTGAGGTAGCTCTGCTTCCATTTCCTTGATCTCTCTGCTTCTGCTGATTAATGCCCAAGGGCAACCCACTCCACAGGAAATCTTCCTGCCCTGAAAACACAGCTTCTTGCTCTGTGGGCCAGCCAAATCTGCTTCTCCATTTTATGATGGTCTTTTCTACCAATTAATGGCCGAAGGCAACCCACTCCGCCAGGAAGCTGTCTACCCAATGGCACCCAGCTTCTCCTCTGTGAGCTGGTAAGACTGTCACTGTCTCATGCCGGTCCTCTCAATTCTGCTACTGCCATCTCTCAT
>NW_006922190.1:1217936-1224325 GCF_000298275.1 Orycteropus afer afer | reverse complement strand
ATTAATGGCCGAAGGCAACCCACTCCGCCAGGAAGCTGTCTACCCAATGGCACCCAGCTTCTCCTCTGTGAGCTGGTAAGACTGTCACTGTCTCATGCCGGTCCTCTCAATTCTGCTACTGCCATCTCTCATGCCAGTCTCAGGGCTCTATTCCTGCAGTCTCTCATTCCTGTCTCTTGCCATCTGTCCTGCTGTCTGTCATGCTGTATGCCAGGGTCTCTCCACCAGGGTCTCAGGTCAAGGACACACTCCACTCCTGTTTCCACATTTTAGGTATCTGTCAGAGCAGCACCCCTCTCTACCAAATTCTGTTCTGGTTACCTAGTACTGTTCTGACAAGAATATACCACAAATGGGATGTTCTTAACAAACAGGAATTTATTCTTACAATTTGGAGGTTTTAAGTCCAAGTTCAAAGTGCAAGGCTCTAGGGGCTGGGTAAAAGCCCCTCAACCTGGGGGTTCAGCTCTGCCTCCTGTTCCCGGCCAACTGGAGCTAGAAACATTTCTTCACTCAAACAGCTGCTGGCTGCTGAGGCTGTGAAGCCCCAAAGTTGACAAGTAAAAAGGCACAGTCCTGATGTTACCAAACCACATGGCAGTCCATTAACTTAAGTCCCTTGTAAGTCCTAAGGTCGTCAGAGCATGGCAGGCTACATGCAGGGTCCAAGCATGCCATAGACTAGAGACCATTCCCAAAGCTCCTGCTTATATACAGGAAGCAGACCACATACCCAAAGGCAGCTACTCAACTGCTCACAGTAGATTCCACCATGAAGTTGATTACCAATCTCATCATGGGGAATACAACTACCACCAGCTGCCCAGCCACTCAATCAAGCCCCGCCAAGTTGACATACAAACATAACCATCACAGTACCAAATATGATCCTGGAACCCTGAGCTTTGAAGGGAAGGATATAGAAGTGGCTTAAATACTGACTAGCTACAGTGGAATAGCCTAAAGTGGCCTAAGGCATTTGACTGCTAACCAGAATGCTGCCAGTTCAAACCCTCTCCTCAGAAAGAAGGTTGGGCAATCTACTTCCATAGAGATACTGCTTCAGAAACCCAAGGAGGAGTCTCTATGAGTTGGGTCCAACTCGCAAGTTGAACAGACTCAATGACAGTGAGGCTTTTTTTTTTTTTTTTTTAGTAGAAGATATACAGATGACACAATTTTGCTTGCTGAAAGTGAGGATGACTGGAAGTACTTACTGATGAAGATTAAAAACTACAGTCTGTAGTATGGATTACACCTCAGTATAAACAAAACAAAAATCCTCACAACTGGACGAATATGCAGTATCACAATAAGTGGAGAAAAGGTTGAAGTTGTCAAAGGTTTTGTGTAACTTGTTTCCACAATCAACACCAATGGAAGCAGCAGACAAGACATCAGATAACATATTGCACTGGGCAAATCTGCTGCAAAAGACCTCTTTCAAGTGCTGAAGAGCAAAGATATCTTCTTGAGGACTAAGGTGTGCCTGACACAAGCCATGGTATTTTCAATTGCTTCATATGCGTGTGACAGATAGACAATGAATAAGGAAGACTGAAGAGTTGATGATTTTGAATTGTGGTGTTGGTAAAGAATACTGGAAGTACCATGGACTGCCAGAAGAATGAATAAATCTGTCCTGGAAGAAGTGCAGCTGGAATGCTCCTTGTAAGCGAGAATGGCCAGACTTCATCTCACCTACTTAGGTCATGTTGTGAGGGACCAGTCCCTGAAGAAGGATATCATGCTTGGGAAAGTGGAAGGTCAATGGAAGAGGGGAAGGCCCTCAATTAGATGGATTGATACAGTGGCTGCAATGATGAAATTAGGTATAGCAAGGATTGTGAGCCTGGCACACGACTGGGCAGTTTCATTATGTTGTACATAGGGTTCCTATGGGTCAGAGCTGATTCAACAGCACCTAACAACAACAACAACAATAGAAGAAACTGAATAAAAACAGCAAATGAGACAAATGGATCTATGGACTGTCTGCTGTCCCAATGGTGTGGCCATTTTGTATATGTGCAAGTTGCTTTCCAATTTAGGCAACAACCTAAGAATTGGCTCCTCTTGTTGAGGACTACACAAGCAATGGTACTAGTGGCTGTCAACTAGAAAAATGTGATATTCCCTTTGTTTCCCTTGTATCTTATACCCTCTTGGTGAATGGAGATGTGGCGATCCCTCATCTTTACTCAATTTCATGACAAGTAGGAGTTCCAGGCCCAGGAGTCCTGTCATCAGCTGCCTTCTGGGCAGGCAGGAACTAGTCCTAGCACTAGGCACCCTGATTCCAGCCACCTTTTGGGATAGCAGGACCATTTTTCAAGGAACTAAATCCTGCTTCTAGTTATTTTTTGAAACAGCAAGAATTTTGTCTGGCACTAGACACCCTGCCCACAGCCACTTTTTGAGCTGGCTTGAACTCCCTCTGGAACAAAAACTTCTCTGGATCCAGGAACCCTGTCACCAGACACCATATGGATTAGTAGGAACTCATCTGATTTGGTACACTGAGATTAGGTTCTCAGTTGCCTTCTGGATAGATAGGAACTAGCTCAAGATCAATTGTCCCATGTCAAGCAACATTTGGGGTGGCATAAATTTTTGATAGGTCCACATGTCCTACACCAAGCCACCTTTTAGGAAAGCAGGAACATTTTCTGAGAACAGATGCCCTACCCTAGATCCATTTTGAGCAGGCAGAAATTCCTCATGGAGCCAAGTGCCTTGCTCCTACCACCATTTGGCCCAACAGGAACTTTTCCTTGGTCCAAGTGCTCTGCCACTAGACATCATCTGGGTCAATAGGAACTCATCTGGTGCCAGATGCCTTGTCCCCAGTTCCACTCTGGGTAGGCAGGAATTAGTACCAGGACCAGGTGCCCAGCTTTGCACTGCCTACTTAGCAGAAATACAACCTGGGTGTCTTATCTACCTACCCCCAATTTTATTTTTATTATCTATATAACTGGATGCTCTGGTTGCATAGTGTCTAAGGCACCTGACTGCTAACCAAAAGGCTGGCAGTTCAAACCCATCAGCCATTCCTTGGAAGGAAGATGGAGCAATCTACTTTTGTAGTGAAACTGCCTCAGAAACCCAAGGAGGAGTCTCTATGAGTTGGGTCCAACTCGAGGGCACATAACAACATCTATCTATCTATCAATTGATCAATCTATCATCTATCTATCTATCCATCTGTCCATCTATTTACCTATCTAGTAATTTCCCCTCCTCTCCCCTTCTGTCCCTGGTAACCAACAAAAAGTTTCCTACTATATATAAACCTTTCCTTGACTTTTTACAATAGTAAACTAATACAATATTTGTCTTTCTGTGATTGACTTATTTCACTCAGCATAATGTCCTCCAACTTCATCCACATTATGTAGTGTTTCATGGATTTTTTTTAAAGGAATTTAAAATAATTATATTTAGTTACCTTCAATGGACAGAAGCAGATTAAGGAAAACACTGACATAAAAGGAAAACACTCAGAAAATTAAGGAAAATGCAGACAAAACTCTCAAACAATTTAAGAAAGCAATATAAGAACACACTGAAAAAATAAATGAAAAATTAGAAATCAGACAAAAACAATAAATAGAAATCCAGAAGATTAATATTAAGATTTCAGAAATACATGGCACATCAAAAGGACAAAGGAGTAGAATTCAATAAATGGAAGACAGAATTAGTGACATTGAAGACAAATCTCTCAATACTACTTTGTTAAAGGATCAATCAGAAGGGGAAAAAAATGACATCTAAGATTCATGTAGGATACCACCAAGAGGAATAACTTATGAGTGATTGTAATTCCAGAATAAGAAAAGACAAATGAAACCACAGAGGAAGATTAGTTGGAAGAGAACTTTCCTAATATCATGAAAGATGAGAAGATATGCATTCAAGAAGTACAATGAACCCCCAAAAGACTAGAACCCAAAAGAAAATCACCAAGACATATCATAATCAAACTCACCAGAACCAAAGACAAAGAATCCTGAAAGCAGCATGGGAAAAATGAAAAGTTACATACAAAAGGCAATCAATAAGACCAAGCTCTGATTTCTTAGCAGAAACCATGCAGGTGAGAAGGTGACAAGGCAATGGGATGACTGCCAGTCAAAAATCATATACTTTGCAAAATTTTCCTCAAATATGATGGTGAATCAGAATATATTCACATAATTAGAAATTAATGAATTTTTTTAAAAAAACAGACCAACCTTATAAGAGATGCTAGCAGAACAAGGGGATATTGCATGGTTTAAAATTAGGAAGGGTGTGAATCTGAGTTGTATGCTTTCACCATACTTATTCACTCTGTATGCTAAGCTATAATCTGAGAAGCAGGACTACGTGAAGTGTAAGACAGCATCAGGTTTGGAGACTCATTAACTATCTTTGATATGCAGATAACACGACCTTCCTTGCTGAAATTGAAGATGATTTGAAGTATTTACTGATGCATATCAAAGAGTTCAGTCTTCAGTATGGATTACACCTCAATATAAAGTAAAGAAAAGTCCACACAACTGGACCAATAAGCCACATCATGATAAATGGAGAAAAGATTGCAATTGTCAGGGACTTCATTTTACTTGGATCTATAATCAACACCCATGGGAGCAGCAGTCAGGAAATCAGACATCATATTGCATTAGACAATTCTGCTGCAAAAGACCTCTTTAAAGTGTAAAGAAGCAAACATGTCATTTGGAAGACTAAGGTAAGCCTGATCCAAGCCATGGTATTTTCAGCCTCCTCATATGCATGTGAAAGGTGGACAATGAGTAAGGAAGACTGAAGAAGAGCTGATGCCATTGAATTGTGGTGTTGGCAAAGAATACTGAAAATATCACATACTTCCAGAAGCATGAACAAATCTGTCCTAAAAGAAGTGAAGCCAGAATGCTCCTTAGAAGTGGGAATGGCCAGGACTTTGTCTCACCTATTTTGGTCCTGTTGTCAGAAGAGACCATTCCCTGGAGAAGGATATCATGCTTGGTAAAGTAGAGGATCAGTGAAGAAGGGAAGGCCCTCAATGAGAGGGATTGACACAGTGGCTGCAATAATGGGCCCAAGCACAACAAAGATTGTGAGGATGTCACTGAAGTGGGCAGTGTTTCTTTCTGGTGTATATGGGGTTGCTATAAGTTTGAGCCAACTTTGTGGCAACTAACAACAATTTGTAAAAATAAAAAAGGCAAGAGGCACAAATATTAAGGAAATACTAAAAGAATAGTAATGAAGGAAATTATTGGGAAAAAAAAATTTCCAAAAAAAAAAAGGAAATTAGCTCAGTGCCTGGTTAAACCCCTGAGACTATGGTCCCTAGCTGCCCCTCAGGCCTGGAATTGAACTTTTTCTTATTTAGCTTCCTGCCAAATAAAAGACCAGCTTATGTGCTGAACATTTACATCAGGTAGATACACTCCTTGGAGAGATCAATCACAGGAGAACAGAAGGGCTATGTATGCACAGGGAAACAGCTGGGGGGGAGGCAGGACTGCAAGGGAGGCAAGGACACAGGGAGGAGGTAACTATGGGAAGGAAGTGGGAAGAGAGCTGTTACATTGTGGGAAATTACAGTCAATATCACGAGACAAAATGTGTATGAACTGATGTATGGAAAATTAATTTGCTCTGTAAACTTTCATGCAAATCAAGGTAAAAAATTTTAAAACAAATGAGCTCAGCACAGAAAATTTTATGGAACAAAAAAATCAACAACATCCCAAAAATACAATAAAATGACAGCAATAAATTTGTACTTGTTGATGTTTACACTGAACAAAAATGGATTAAATGTACTAATCAAAAGATGGGAGAGTTGCAGAATGGATGAAAAAGCATGACCCACCAGTATGCTGTCTATAAAAGACTCATCTTAGGCACAAAGACAAAAATAGATTAAACATCAAAGATTGGAAACAAATATATCAAGCTACTGGCAATCAAAAAAGAACAAGAGAAGGAGTTATTCTCCATTTTTTTTTTTTTTATCTTATTGGGATGCTTCATACTTTGTGTCACTGTGTCCCAGTAAACATTTATCATTTTACACTCCTTATTCCTGAGAAGACTTCTGTGATTGTTTTAATGATCATCTGTTGTCCTTGAGCATGTAGAAGAGTAAAACTTTAGTTCTGTAGGGAATAAGCTGATTGTATGACTTCCAAGACTAATGATGTAATCATGTACAAACATATAAATAAAGTAGAACAAAGGCATCAGGGGTCACTTCTGCAGAATATGCAGGGCATCCACCTGGCCCCCGTTACTTTAAAAAATAATAAAAGAAAATCATTAATCCTTTTGTGTTGCTTCATTTCATGACCTGTGCAGTTTTGCCAGATGCAGCATCTATGCAT
>NW_006922190.1:1216467-1217776 GCF_000298275.1 Orycteropus afer afer | reverse complement strand
CAATTCTTGCTATGCTCAAGCCCATCATTTCAGCCACTGGGAGGGTCTTCTCCTTTTTCTCTGACCATCCACTTTGCTACCAAGCATGATATTCTCCTCCAATGACCAGTCCCTTCTGACCACATGACCAAAGTAGGTGAGACAAAATCTGGACACGCTTGCTTCCAAGGATCATTCCAGCTGCCCTTCCTCCAAGATAAATTTGTTCATTCTTTAGCAATCCATGATACTGTCAGTATTCTTCGCAAACATCACAATTCAAAGGCATTAATTCTTCTTCAGTCTTCTTGTTCATTGTCCCCCTTTCATATGCATATGAGGTGATTGAAAATACCATAGTTTGGGTTATGTGCACCTTAGTCTTCAAAGTAACATCTTTGCTCTTCAATACTTAAAGAGGTCTGTTGCAGCAGATTTTCCCACTGCAATACGACATCTGATTTCTTGACTTCTGCGTCCATGAGTGTTGATTATGGATCCAAGTAAAATGAAATCTTTCACTTCAAACTTTTCTCCATTTATCATGATGTTTTATTGGTGCTCCTTAGAATGTGAGGCCTTTTACTGTCTTTACATTGATGTACAATTCATACTGAAGACTGTGGTCTTCGCTTTTCATCAATAAATGTTTCAAGCTATCTTCATTTTCAGCTAGCAAAGTTGTGTCATCTGTATATCGCAGTTTGTTAATAAGTCTTCCTGCAATCCTGATGCTGTGTTCTTCATATAGTCCAGCTTCTCGGAATTCCCATTCTTCACAATTTTATCCATAATTTGCTGTCATCCCCATAGTCTAATGTCTTTGCATAGTCCATAAAACACATCAGAAATGTTAAGTGCTAAATAATAATTGACTTTGTCTTTGTGAGCTGCTCTTTGATATCTTCTGTTCAGCTCTTTTACCTTGTCATTTTGTTTATTTGCTTTTGCTGCTCTCCATTCAAGGGCAAGTTTCAGAGTCTCTCCTGACATCCATTTTGGTCTTTTCTTCCTTTACTGACTTTACAATGACCTTTTGCTTTCTTCATGGGTGATGTTCTTGATGTCATCCCACAATTCCTCTGGTTTTTGGTCATTGGTGTTCAATACATTAAACCTATTCTTTAGATAGTCTCTAAAATCAGGAGGGATATAATCAAGGTCATATTTTGGCTCTCATGGACTTGTTTTACTTGTCTTCAGTTTCAACTTGAACTTGCACATGAGTATTTGATGATCTGTTCCATAGTCACCTCCTGTCCTTGTTTTGACTGGTGATATTGAGCTTCTCCACAGTCTCTTTCCACAGATGTAAGTGGTTTTGATTTCC
>NW_006922190.1:1209548-1214942 GCF_000298275.1 Orycteropus afer afer | reverse complement strand
CCAACCTTGGGATTTATGATGGACTTAAGTTAATGGTCTTCTGTGTGGTCTGTTAATATTGGGACTGTGCCTTTTTACTTGTCAACCTTGGGGCATCTCAGCCTCAGCAGCCAGCAGCTGTCTGAGTGAAGAAATGCCTCTAGCTCCAGTAGGCTGGGAGCAGGAGACAGAGCTGAACCCCAAGGTTCAGGGGCTTTCACCCAGCTCCTAGAGACTGGCACTTTGAACTTGGACTTAAAGTCTCCTGAACTGTAAAAGAATTAACTCCTGTTTGTTAAAGCATCCCATTTGAGGTATATTTCTGTCAGAACGGCACTAGGTAACCACAACAATTGGCAAGCACAACAAAGGCAATGTCTTGATTCTTTAGGGCTGATCTATCAGAAATGCCACAAGTGGATGGATTAAACAAACAGGAATCTATTCTCTCAGGGTTTAGGAGGCTAGAAGTCCAATTTCAGACTGCTACCTCTAAGGGCTGCAAGGACGACCCTAGGCCTTGGGTTTCAGTTCTGTCTCTTATACTAGTCCCATTGGAGCTAGAGGCATCTCCCAACTCAGAAAGATGCTTGATGCTGAGGCTAACAAACTCAAGGTAGGCAGGTAAAATGGCACAATCCCATTATTAGTAGGCAACACACCAGGCAAGCAACACATCAAGCCATTGGTTCAAGTCCTGGAACTAGAGATGAAAACTAGGACAAATGCAGGACCCAGATGTGCCAAAAAGCTAGAGATTTTTCCCAAAGTTTTCCCTTATATACTGGAAATAGGCCACCCTTCAAAGGTAGCCACTTAGCTGCTCACAGTGGATTTCACCACAGAGGTAATTATAATCTCTTCATAAAAGGAATAACTACGTTTAGCTGCTGAGCCACTCAAAACTACAGGCCAACGAACTTGACACACAACCTTAACTACCACTGGAAAATAAGGAAAAGATGAAAATAACATGAGTAATAAATGAAGTGGGTGATGTCACAACAGAACCAACTGAAATAAGTAGGATAATATCAGGATACTATGAAGAATTGTACTCCAACAAATCTGAAAACGTGGAAAAAAAGGACATATATCTAGAAACACACTACTTAACCTAAACTAACAGAGGCTGAGGTGGAAAATTTGAACAGATCTATAGCAAAAGAAGAAATTGACAAGACATTAAAAAAAACTACCAACAAAAAAAGTCCTGGCCCAGACAGCTTCACTGGATAATTTTACCAGACATTCAGATAAAGAGGTGACACCAATCCTTCTCAAAATATTCCAGAAGATAGAAAAGGAAGGAATCCTTCCAAATTCATTTTATGTAGCATGTGTAATCCTGACACTAAAACCAGGTAAAGACATCACTAGAAAGGAAAACAACAGACCAATATCCCTCATGAATATAGACACATATCCTAGCCAACAAATTCCAACTAAATATAAGAAAAATAATATATCACAAACAAATGGGATACATACTAGGCATGTAAGGATGGTTTGACATTAGGAAAACATAATATCCATCACATAAGGAAAACAACCACATGATCATATGATTTGATGCAGAAAAAAAGCATTTGATGAAATAAAACAACTATTCCTGATAAAAATCTCAGAAAAACAGGAATAGAAGGGAAATCCTGCAATATAATAAAGACCATTTTTGCTATGCAAAATCAACAACCAACATTACTTTCAACAGAGAGAGATTGAAAGCATTCACCTTGTGAATGAGAACCAGATAAGAATTCTCACCACTCCCATTCAACATTGAATTGAAAATAAGGCAAGAAAGGAAAAGAAAAGACATCCAAATTGGTGAGGACAAAGTAAAACTATTCCTATTTGCTGATGTTATGACCCTATACAGGGAGCTCTGGTAGTGTAGTGCCTAAGGCACTTGACTGCTAACCAAAAGACTGGCGATTCAAACCCACCAGCCACTCCTTGGAAGGAAAGTGGGGCAATCTACTTCCATACTGATAGTGCCTCGGAAACCTAAGGAGAGGTTGCTATGAGTCAGGTGTGACTCAACAGCACATAACAATAACAAATGACCCTATACATAGAAAATCCCAGAGACTCAGCAAGAAAACTACTGGAACTAATTGAAAGATTTAGCATAGCGGCAGGATACAAGATCAACATACAAAAGTCAGTTGGATTCCTCTGAATCAACAAAAAGTTCTCTGAAAAAGAAATAAATCTTACCAGGAACAGAAAAGACCTACACACACACACACACAAAAAAAAAAAAAAAAAAAAAAACTACAAAACACTACTATAAGAAATTATAAAGCATATACTTAAACGTAAGAACATACCATGTTCTTACATGGTGAAAATGTCAATACCACCTAAAGCAATATATAGATTCAATGCAATTCTGATTCAGATTCCAACAGCATTCTTTAAGGACATGGAAAAACACATCACTAATTTTATATGGAAAGGGAAGACACCCTGGATAAGTAAATCACTACTGAAGAAGAACAAAGTAGGAGGTTTCATACTCCCCAATCTCAAAATCTACTATATAGCCACAGTAATCAAAACAGCCAAAGAAGAGTCAATGGCTTTGAGTGGTAGTATTAGTGAAGAATGCTGAAAGTACCATGAACTGCTGAAAGAACTAACAAATCTGTCCTGGTAGAAGTGTAGCTGGAATGCTCCTTGGAAGTGAGAATGGCAAGACTTCATCTCAGCTACATTGGTCATGTTGTAAGAGGGGACATATAGCAACAACAACAACAACATATGCATGTGAGAGCTGGATAATGAATAAAGAAGACCAAAGAAGTGTTGATGCCTTAAAGTTGCAGTGTTGGTGAAGAATACTGAAAGTACCATGAACTGCCAAAAGAACTAACCAATCTGTCCTGGAAGAAGTGCAGCCGAATGCTCCTTGGAAGCGAGAATGGCCAGACTTTGTCTCACCTACTTTGTTCATATTGTAAGAAGGGACCATTCTCTGGAGAAGGATATCATGCTTGATAAAGTGGAGGGTCAGCAAAAAAGAAAAGGCCCTCAAAAAGATGGACCAACACAGTGGCTACAATGATGGGCTCAGATATAGCAAGGATTGTGGAGCTGGCACAGGACCAGACAGTGTTTCGTTCTGCTATACATAGGGTCACTATGAGTCAGAGATGACTCAATGGCACCTAAGAACAATGACAATAGTCAAAACAGCCTAATAGTGGCACAATGACAGACAAATAGACCAGTGGAACAGAATTGATAACCTAGAAAGAGATCCATTCACTCATGGTCAGCTGATCTTTGATAAAAGGATGAAATGCATTAAATGGTGAAGAGACTGTCTCTTTAACAAATGGTGCTGGCAAAATTGGATGTCCATTTGCAGAAAAATGAAAAAAGATCCAAAGCTACCACCATACACAAAAAGTGATCAAACACTTAAATTTTAAAACAAACGTTATAAAGTTCATCAAAGAAAAAGTAGAGGCAAACTTAGGCTCCATAATATATGGCATTAATAGACTATCAAACATAAATTAAAATGCACAAACAGCAGAAGATAAACTAGATGACTGGGACCTTCTAACAACAAAATTCTTATGCACATGAAAAGACTTCTGTAAAAGACTGAAAAGAGAACCTACAGATTGGGGGAAAATATTCAACAGTGACAAATATGAAAAAGGACTCACCTCTAAAATTTATAGAAAACTCAAACATCTCTATATCAAAAGACAAACAATCTAAATAAAAATGGGGCCAAGAGACACTTCACCAGAAAAGATATTCAGGCAGCTAACAAATACATGAAGTAATGTTCGCAAACAATAGCCATTAGAGAGATGAAATCAAAACAGTGAGATATCGTCTCATGCCAGCAATAACAGTAAAGTTCAACAAGACAGAAAATAACAAATGCTGATGAAGATGTGTAGAGATTAAGACTAACTCAATACACTGATGTTGAGACTGTAAAATGGTACAATCACTATGGAAAACAGTATGGCTATTCCTTAAAAAGTTGGAAATAGAAATGTTGTTGTTGTTGTTATGTGCCGTCGAGTCGGCCCCGACTCATAGCGACCCCTCCTTGGGTTTCCGAGGCAGTCCCATTACTAGGTATATATCCTGAAGAAGTGAAAGTCTTGGTCTTGGAAGAGAAAACAGTTGTTGCATCTTAGATGGCCACTTGCAAGCTTTTAAGACCTGAGTCACTACTCACCAAAGTAGGATGTAGAATGCTTTGTGTAATATATTTTGCCTATGGAACTTTATGTCTGGGGCAAAGAAGAATGAAGAAAACCAAAGAACCATGGAAACAACTAGTGGACCTTGCAAACTTTAGCCTATATGACCATGAGATCAGAAGAACCAGATGATGCCTGGTTATCGTTGTCAACCATCCAGAAAGGGATCAGTGCAGGAGATCCTGGAAAAAGTGAGAGAAGAATGTAGAACAAAATTCAAAATCATAAAAAGACCAGGCTTACTGTCTGTAGAGCCTGGTGAAACCCCTGAAACTATGGCCCCTAATCACCATTTAAGCTTGGAATTGCACTCACTCCTTTGGCTTCCAATAGATAGGCATAAAAAGTGAATATTTACACCAGATAGCTACACTCCTTAGAACAAGCAATCATGAGAGATCAGAAGGGCAGTATTTACACAGGGAGATAGCTCACAGGGCAGCAATGGTTAGGAAAGAAGGACACAGAGATAAAAATTAATAGGGAGGAAGTCAGAAGAGAGTTGTTACATTATGGGGATTGCAATCAATCAACGTCATGAAACAAAATGTGTATGAACTGCTATGTGGAAAATGAATTTGCTCTGTAAACTTTCACCCAAGTCACAATAAATAAAATGGAAAGAAAGAAAAAGAAAAAGAACAGGAGAAAAGAAAAAAAGAAAAAGGAGGGTTATCTATGGTGATACACTATCTAGACTTTCTCAAAGACTCAAGAACATAAGCTTAACAACAATTTTGGATCCCGGCACTACAGAGAAAAGATGAAGATCAAATACTGATGAAAGGACGAGATTGAATGAAAAGAGTGAACAAGGAAAAGTAAACTGCCAGTGTGGCAATTTTGAATCATGTCCAGCAGTGCTGTGATTAGAGCAGGAACCAGATAACTGGATCCACTTGCCCAGGACTGTACTAGCACCCACATTGGTGATCAGATAACCAAAGAGGTGTGACCTTCTCCCTTTCCTTGCACAAACACCCAGTAACTAGTGGTGAAGCCCTCCTTGTTCCCACACAACTGGTAGCCAGTTGAACTGCCCCCACTTCAAGTGTTATGCTGCTTTTTTTTCATCTGTCTTTCAGTTTAGTTCTATCTTTACCTATCTTTTCTTTATTATTTTATCCTTTACTAATTCTTTTCTTTTCTCTGCTTCTCTTGCTCTTTTCCTTTT
>NW_006922190.1:1203657-1208562 GCF_000298275.1 Orycteropus afer afer | reverse complement strand
GTTTTCCACATCTTGTGTTTTTTTTTTTTTTTTTTTTTTGTCTTTTTATCTTTCCCCAAGGTTTTCTTTCTATCTTTCTCCATCAGTTGGAAGCCAGTGCCCCTAACCAACCATAACCAGCACAACCTCTGCCCCAACCACTGGGTGAGAGCCATCTACTCCAGCACCACTGGGTTGACAACAGATGGCAGTCAAAACACACAAATCCTGTATTCAGCTACTCTACATGGTCAGTGATCTGAAATTTCTGCCCATCCTTCTTCCTGCTATCAAATGTATCTGGAGACAAATAGAAGTGCTCCAGTGCTGCCAAACAAGCAACTACAGTTAACGTACCCAAGCTGTTTACAAGATATAGTAAAACAAAAGAATACATGGTGAAGCAAACCTACATACAATCAACAACTTAATATAATAATGCTGCAATGTCTCAAAGAGAACAGAAAACTTGAAATAACAATAACAGCAACAAAAAAACTAGACAAGATGGCTCAAAAGATGACTAAAATAAAAAGCCATAAAATTTTGTTGAGGAAGCAATATTATTGGAATTACCTGACAAGAATTTCAAAAGAATAACATCTTCAATGAATTGATGGAAAGTTCAAGGAAACTATAGATAAAAACAAGCAAAGCACAGGAAAAACTCCAAAAGAATTTTTAAAAAATACAAAAACAAATTGATACAATAAATGGAAAATGAGAAACAAAAACAATAGAAATCTAGAAGAGAAATACTAAAATTTCAGAAATAGATAATGTATTAGAAAGACAAAGGAGTAGAACTGAATCAATGGATCACAGAATTAGTGAGATTGAAGACAAATCTCTCAATACTAATCAGTTAGAGAGGAACAATCAGAAAAAGGAATGAAAAAAATGAACAAAATCTAATAATGATGTGAGATACCACTAAGAGGAATAACTTACATGTGACTAGAATTATAGATCAGGAAGAGACAAAAAAAAAAAAAAAAGGCAATGAGAAAATTGTCAAAGATTTGTTGAAGAAAATTTCCCTAGTAGCATGAAAGACAAAAAAGATATGCAGTCAAGAAACTCAACAAACCCCAAATAGGATACACCCTAAAAGAAAATGAAAAGAAAAAAATCACCAACCTAGAAATTATATATTGAGCAAAATAGTCCCTATAATTTGATTGTAAAAGTAGGATATTTCTATAAAAACAGATATTGAGGGAATTTGCAAAATCAGGCCACTTTACAAGATGTGCTAAAAGTGAGTCCTTTGGATGGAACACCAACAATGGCAGACAACAATGAGAGGTTAAGACATATGACAAGATCACCTGGAAATAAAAGTTTCAAAAATAAAATAAACATAAAAAACTGAAAATAGGGAACCAGAGTTGTCAATTTGTAAATTATGGTAATTACAAAGCAAAAAGAGGTAATAAGTGATGCAGCTAAAGAACTTCCAGATGGAGAGAAAGTCAAGACAATATCAAGATAGAATGAACTTCTTTAAATTTGGAAAAATAATATTAATATTATCAGATAACCTCAGAAAAATGAATAAACCTTCTCATCAAAATAAAAAAGAAGAAAATCATAATCTCAGTACACACTAAAACAATACCAACAAAGGAAATGATAAGAAAATCCACAAACAAAATGAACTCAGCACAGAGAAATATATTAAACTAAGAATACAGTAACACCACATACACACACACACACCCAACAGGAAAATGAAAGCACTAAATTCATACCTATTGATAATTACACAGAATGTAAATGGATCAAATTCACCAGTAAAAAGACAGAGAAAGCAGAATGGATAACAAACAAACATGACCCATCAATACTCTGTCTACAGGAGACACATCGTTGACACAAAGACAAAAGTAAGTTAAAAATTGAAGGATGGAAAAATTTTATATCAAGCAAATGACACCCAGAAAAGGGCAAGAGTGCTAATGTTATTTCTGACAAAATAAACTTTAAGGCAAAAAACAGCAAATGAAACAAGAAGGACATTATATAATGATTAAATTTCAATCCAACAAGAGGATATAGCCATAAGTACTTGTGCACCCAATGAAAGAGTCTCAAAATACATAAATCAAATTTTGACAGAATTGAAAAGAGAAATAGGCATTTCCATAATAGTAGTAGGAGAATTTAATAAACCACTTTCAGTGAAGGACAGAATTAGAATGAAATTCAACAAAAATATGGAAGTCCTATCAACACAATCAACCACCACCTAGATGTATACAAAACATTCTTTCCAACAATAGCACATATACATTCTTTTCCAACATACATGGAACATTCTTTAGAATAGACTATATGTTAGGCCACAAAGCAACACCTCCCTGGGTTCCAAAGAGGTATCTCTATGAAAGTAGATTGCCCAATATTCCTTCCAAGGAGTGGCTAGTAGGTTTGATCCACCAGCTTTCTTGGTAGCAGTCAAATGCCTTAGGCACTATGCCACCAGAACTCCCTCAGTAAGCTTAAAAACATTCAAATACTACAAAGCATCTTCTTAGATCACAATGCAATGAAATTAGAAATCAACAACAGGAAAAGCAAGGGAAAAGATGTCAAGTTCATGGAAACTAAATAACACACTGCTTAAGAACTACTATATATGAGAAGAAATAAAAAAGAAAAGAAAAGAAAATCCTTTAATTAAATGAGAATGAAAACACAACATACCAAAATCATTGGGAAACAGTAAAAGCAGTGCTCAAAGGACAATTTAGAGCAATTATCTCACATGTGCAAAAAAGAAGAATCAAAATCCACACATTAACTCAACATCTCCAATAATTAGGAAAAGAACAGAAATAAAGACTACATTCACCAGAAGAAAGGAAATAATAGATTTGAGTAGAAGAAAATGAATCATAAAACAGGAAAAAAAAAATAGAATCAACAAGACTAAAAGTTGATTCTTTGAAAGGATTAAGAACATTGACAAACCACTGACAAATTTAACAAAGGAAAGATTCAAATGACATGAATATGAAGAGAAATAGGTGATATCACAACAGAACCTACTGAATTAAAAAGCATAAGGACAGAATGCTATGAAAAACTATACTCCTAAGAAATTTGAAAACCTGAAAGAAATGGAAAAATTTCTAGAAAGATACTATCTACCCAAACTAACACAATCTGAGGTACAAAATTTGAACAAATATATCACTAAAGAAATTGAACTGGTCATAAAAAACTACCTCCTCCCTTGCAAAAAAAAAAAAAAAAGTGATAGCCTAGATACCTTCACTAGTGAATTCATAGAAAAGCTGACACCATTCATAGAAGAGATGACAACATTCATAGAAGAGCTGACACCAATTTTACTCAATCTATTCCACAACACAGAAAAGGATAGAATATTCCTGAACTCATTTTATGAAGCAATCAAAAATCAGATACTAAAAGCAGGCAAAGACATCACTAAAAAAGAAAAATATACATCAACTTCTCTCATGAACATTAATGTGAAAATTCAATAGAATCAACAGCATATCAAAAATAATACATCATGACTAAGTGGGATTCATACCAGATTTGTAAGGATGGTTCAACATTAGAAAAACAATCAACTTAACCCACCCCATAAACAAAATAAAGGAAAAGAGCTATATGGTCATATTGATAGATAAAGAAAACTCATTTGACAAAATCCAACACCCATTCTTGATAAAAAAAAAAAAAAATACTCAGCAAAATAGCAATAGAAGTTAAATTCTACAATATAATTAAGAGCATATACACAAAACCAGTGTCCAACATTACTTGCAACAGAGAGACTGAAAACACTCCCTTTGCAAATGGGAATCAGACAAGGGTGCCCTTTATCATCACTCCCAGTCAAGATTGTATTGTGAGTGCTAACCAGAACAATAAGGCAAAGAAAGAAAATCAAAGATATCCAAATAAGCAAAGAAGTAAAACTATCTCTATTTACAGATGATATGATTTTACACATAGAAAATCTTAGACACTCAACAAGAAAACTACACCACCTAATAGAAGGATTCAGTAAAGTAATAGGGTACAAGATTAACATAGAAAAATCAGTTGGAGTCTTCTACATCAAGAAAGACAACTCTGAAGAGGAAATCAGGAAAACAACACATAATATTTACTATATCCACCCAAAATATACAGTACTTAGGAATAGACAGAACCAGAGACCTACAACACCTATACAAAGAAAACTACAAAACACTACTACAAGAAATCAGAAGAGACCTACATAAATAGAAGAATATACCATATTTATGGATACAAAAGGAGCTCTGGGAGCCTACAGCACTTGACTGCTAACCAGAAGGCTGATGGTTCAAACCTACCAGCCACTCCTTGGAAGGAAGGTTGGGCAATCTACTTCCATAGTGATTTCACCTCAGAAACCCAAGGAGGGGTTGCTATGAGTCGGGTCTGACTCATCAGTGCATAACAACAACAACATGGATACAAAGATTTTACATTGTAGGAATGACAATATTACCCAAAGCAACACCTACTCTATAGCCACATTAGTTAAAACAGTCTGTTATTGGTTAAATGACAGATAAAACAACCATGGAACATAATTGAGAACGCAAAAGTAATTCCATTCACCTATGGACAGCTGATCTTTGACAAAGAGCAGAAAACCATTACATGGGGAAGATCTCTTCTCTTTAAGAAATATTGTTGGACTCAAAATGGAGTCTAGCCAGTGAGCAGCACTTTTTTTTTTTTTTTTTTCCCCTCTAGCATCTAAGGACTTTGAAAACTAGGTACAACAGTTTGAATTAGGAACTTTGGTGCTCTGAACAGCTCACTGAATCAGACTGCACCAAACACAGAAGAGAAGAATTAGAGGAAAGGAGATTATTTAGGAAAGAGCTACTGCTGGAGGACAGAAGAGCACCT
>NW_006922190.1:1201043-1202312 GCF_000298275.1 Orycteropus afer afer | reverse complement strand
CACAAAGAAAACAGCAGAGCAACTCAACACACCTGAATAAATAATAAAATAAAACACACCAGCTTCTCCTTTTCAAAATAGTAAACCATAAAACCAAGGCAAAACAAATAAACATGTAACCAACAGCTAGAGACAACCTAAAGAGACAGCGCTCTACCAGATTCCAAGGGTTTAAGAAGAGGTTTTCCTTTCCAGTAACCCCAAGAGCCCTCCAGACCTGCAGTCCATGATGGAAAAGGTCCTAGTTTACACCTGTTTTTTTGTTTTTGTTTTTGTTTTCCTTACTCTCATGGTTAACCCCTTTACTTGTTGGTTTTTTTGTTTTGGTTTTGTTTTGATTTTTTTTTTTTTTCATTTTCTGTTTGTTAGTTTGTTTTATTTCTTCATTATTCTCTTTCTCTATCTTTTTTTCTCTTAGTGATCTATCCCCAGATATTGCATATTTACCTGTTTTCTTCTTCTTTTCTCCATTTTCTCTTTTTTTTTGGGGGGGGGGTTGCTGTTCCTGTGTGATTTCAGGGTGTATTTTTTGTCCATGTGCTTTTAGTTTTTTCGATGGTTATTCAACTGTAATTTTTGCCTGACTGAGTGGGAGACAACAACAGTCTCCATAAGATACAAGTACACCCACACCTCCAGCAACTTCACTTACTCAGCAAGAGCCACCACCTCCTTCTCCACCAATGGGGCCAACGATAAAAAAACCATGAAGAAGAGCCTGAATCACACTTGGCTGCTCTTCACAAACAATTAACAGAGATCTTAATACAATACCATGATGCCTTAGAGACAACAGACCATCAGAGTACACACAAAGAAGCAAGATAAAATGGTAGAAATAAGGAAACAGGTTACAGACCCAGAACACAGCCCCTGAGGAAGAAGCAGCATTGGAACGCTCTGATAAGGAATTAAAAAGAATTATATTTAGGTATCTTCAAAGGATTGACAGATCAAAGAAAACACAGAAAAAAAAACTTAGAAGAACTTTGGAAGAAAATACAAGACAAAATGACAAAATAAATGAAAAATTAGAAATTATTCTAAATCTACACATAGAAATCCAGAAGATTAATACTAAATTGTTAGAAATAGATAACACATTGGAAGGGCCAAGGGGTAGAATGGATGCAGTGGAAGACAGAATTAATGGAATTGAAGACAAATACCTGAATACTTCTTTGGAAAGGGATCAATCAGAAAAAAAATCAAAACAAAATGAAGAAAGCCTAAGGGTCATGTGGGATACCATCAAAAGAAATAATCTAC
>NW_006922190.1:1194847-1195958 GCF_000298275.1 Orycteropus afer afer | reverse complement strand
CAGCATTGAGGTTGAGAAAGACATAGAGAGGTATGGGAGGTACAGAAAACCAATATGAAACTTTTGCACATATAGTACTGCATTGTCAATGAAGGCAAACATGGGTATATGGGTGGATAGTTGGGTAGACAGGCTGAACGATTAGGTATGTCTATGAAATGGGGAGTGTGTCCAAGAGCATATATAGGGTTGGCAGACAATGGTCCTGTAAATTTATGTGAATTATCAGAATTCCTAGGTGTATAGTAGAGCTGACAAGGGGCAAGATTGTAGTCACTGCTTGGTCACAGCCAGCTACCCAGAGGGACCGAGTAGTTGAGCCTGCGGGCTTGGGACCATAGTTGCAGGGGACATCAAGCTCCATTGGCATAAGATATTATAAAAAACATTGTTCCACCTCCTACTTTGGCGAGTAGCAACTGGGATCTTGAAAGCTAGCAAGCTGCCATCTAGATGCAACAATGGGTCTTTCCTCATCCAGAGCAAAGAAGAATGAAGAAAACCAAAATGCATGGAAACAATTAGTTCTAGCAACTGGTACACCATCTGATCTGCAGCCTATATGACTATGAGACCAGAAGAACTGGATGGTGCCCAGCTACCACTGTTATCTCCTTGGAAAGGGATCTATGTATGAGATCTTTGATAGAGAGGGAGAACAATGTGGAACAAAACTTAAAATCATTTGGAGGGAAAAATGGTGGGGACCAGGTTTTCTGCTCTGATAGAGCCTGATGGAACCACTGACAGTATGGCCCCTAGCTGCCCTTCAGATCTGGAATTGAACCCACACAAGTGAACATGCTGAGTGTGGATTTGGTGTTTCCAGCCAAACAAAAGACAGGCATGTGAGTTGAACATTTACCTCAAGTAGATACTCTCCTTGGAGAGAACAATCATGGGAGAAAGAAGGGTTGTTTATGCACAGGGAGACAGCTCAGGGGGCAGGCGTGCATAGAGGGATGGACACTGGGAAGAGGTAACTGTGGGGAGGTGAGAGGGGCGCTGTTCCATTGTGGTAACCTGTGGTCCATATCATGAGACAAAGTATATGTGAACTGCTGTATGGAAAGTGAATTTGCTCTGTAAATCTTCACCCAAATCACAATAA
>NW_006922190.1:1194004-1194747 GCF_000298275.1 Orycteropus afer afer | reverse complement strand
TCGATTGTAGAAACAGGCAATGTGATGTCTTTGACAATTTCAACCTTTTCTCCATTTATCATAATGTTGCTTATAGGACTAGATGTGAGGATTTTTGTTTTCTTTATATTGACATGTAATCCCTACTGGAGAATGTATTCTTCAATCTTCATCAGTAAGTGCTTCAAGTCATCCTCACTTTCAGCAAGCATAGTTGTGTCATCAGCATATCACAGGTTGTTAATGATTCTTCTTCCAATCCTAATACTATGTTCTTCTTCATATAGTCGAGCTACTCGGATTGTTTGCTCAGCATGCAGATTGAATAAGTATGGTGAAAGGATACAATCCGACACACTCCCTTCTTGATTTTAAACCGTGCAGTGTTCCCTTTTTCTTTTCGGACAACAGCTTCCTTGTCTATGTACAGGTTCCTAGTGAGTACAATTAAGTTTTCTGGAATTCTTATTCTTCTCAATGTTACCCATATTTTGTTATGATCCACACAATCAAATGTCTTTGCACAGTCAATAAAACATAGGTATACATATTTCTGGTATTCTTTGCTTTCAGCCAAGATCTATCTGACATCAGCAATGATATCCCTTGTTCCAGGTCCTCTTCTGAATCCAGCTTGCATTTCTGGAAGTTCTCTGTCAATATAATGCTACAACTGTTTTTTAATTATCTTCAGTAAGATTTTACTTGCATGCAATATTAATGATATTGTTCAATAATTTCCACATTCTGTGGGATCACCTTTA
>NW_006922190.1:1192970-1193904 GCF_000298275.1 Orycteropus afer afer | reverse complement strand
CCAGCTTGCATTTCTGGAAGTTCTCTGTCAATATAATGCTACAACTGTTTTTTAATTATCTTCAGTAAGATTTTACTTGCATGTGATATTAATGATATCATTCAATAATTTCCACATTCTGTGGGATCACCTTTCTTTGGAATAGGTACAAATATGGATCTCTTCCAGTCAGTTGGCCAGGTAGCTGTCTTTCTAATCTCTTGGTATAACCAAGTAAATGCCTCCTATGGGGCATCCATTGGTTGAAACATCTCAATGGGTATTCTGTCAATTTCTGGAGCCTTGTTCTTGGCCAATTCTTTCAGTGCAGCTTTGACTTCCTCCTTCAATACCATTGGTTCTTGAACATATGCCACTTCCTGAAACAGATGAAGATCAACCATTTCTTTTTGGTATAGTGACTCTGTGTATTCCTTAGGTCTTCTTTTGATGCTTCTTGCATCATTCAATATTTTGTCCATAGAATCTTTCAATATTGCAACTCAAGACTTAAATTTTTTCCTCAGTTCTTTCAGCTTGAGACATGCCGAGTGTGCTTTTCCATTTTCGTTTTCTAACTCCTGGTCTTTGAACATTTCATTATAGTTATTGTCTTTGTCTGCTCAAGCTGCTTTTTGAAATCTTCTGTTCAGCTCTTTTATCTTGTCATTTTTTCCATTTGCTTTAGCTACTCTTTACTCAAGGGCAAGTTTCAGAGTCTTTTCTGACATCCATTTTGGTCTTTTCTTTCTTTCTCGTATTTTTAATGACCTCTTGCTTTCTGCATGGATGATGCTCTTGATGTCATCCCACAATTCTTCTGGTTTTCGGTAATTGGTGTTCAATGCATCAAATCTATTCTTTACATAGCCTCTAAATTCAGGATGGATTAATACCAGGTATGGAAGGATGGTTCAACATTAGAAAAACAATCAACATAATCCATCACATAAAT
>NW_006922190.1:1187696-1192870 GCF_000298275.1 Orycteropus afer afer | reverse complement strand
AAAAAAAAAAAAAGAAAGAAAGAAATATTGTTGGCCAAACTTGATACCAATGTGCAGAAAAATGAAACAGGATCCATATCTCTAATTACATACAAAAAGTAGCTCAAGATGGATCAAAAACCTACATGTAAAATCTAAAACTGTGAAGATCATCAAAACAAAAGGAACTAACTTAGGGGCCCTACTATTTGGCAAAACACACTATCAAACATAACAAAAAAAAAAAAAACAAGCAAAAGACAAACTAGACAACTGAGACCTCCTAAAACTTAAATATTGATGTGCCTCAAAATATTTTGTCAAAGAGAAATAAAGAGAAAACTACAGACTGGGAAATAAATTTTGGCAATGATAAAGAAGGGATGAATCTCTAAAATTTATGGAAAAATTCAACACCTCAACGACAAAAAGACAAACAATCCAATTTAAGATATTGTCAGAGGACATGAACAGACACTTCACCAAAGAAGATATTTAGTCAACTAATAAACATATGAAGAAATATTCATGATCATCAGTTATTAAAGACATGTAACTCAAAACAACAATGAGATATCATTTCATCTCAGAATTAATAGCAAAGTTAAGAGACAAAAAAATGCTGTTGAAGGTGTTGACTTGAGAGACTGGAACTTCATGCACTATTGGTGGGACTGTAAAATGGTACAACCACTGTGGGAAAAGGTATGACACTTTGTTTAAAAGCTAGAAATAGAAATATCACATAATCTAGCAATCCCATTACTAGGTATGTATCTTAGAGAAATAAAAATCATAATATGAACAAATATATGCACACCCATGCTCATTGTAGCAATATTCACAATAGCAAAAAGACTGAAACAAGGTAAGTGTTCATCAATGGATGAATGGATCAACAAACGACAGTATGGTACATATCCACAATGGAATACTATGCAATGTTAAAGCCCAGCCCCTATGACCCTGACACCACAAGAACTAGATGTTGCCTGACTACAATGCTGACCGCTCTCAAATGGATGATAAGAGGTCCCAAATACATTGGGGGAAAATGTGAATTAAAACTCAAAATCATATTAAAAAAAAAAAAAAAGACCAGGCTTACTGATGTGATGAAGACTGACGGAACACCTGAGACTATGGCCCTTAGACATCCATCATTCTAGGAACTGAACTTAACCCCTGTGACTCAATTGGGTTAGACAGATCCATAAAGTGATGTTATATCAGGAGAGTATGCACTCACTATAATAATCAAGCATATGCAATCAGGAAGAAAGCATTTGCCCAGGGATAGAGCTAGGACGTAGGAAGGGGTGAGGAAAAAGAATGAAGTGAATGGATAGGTATAAGAAGGAAGTGGGAAGAATGCTATTACAGTTCAGAGATTGCAGTAAATATCACAAAACAGAGTGTGTATAGATTGTTGAATGGAAAACCAATTTTCTCAGTAAACTGTCACCCAAATCACAATTTTAAAAAAATCTGCTCACAGCAAAACACCTGGCATAGATCCTTTCACAGGATAAAAGAAAAAATGTTTTTCCCAAACCTTTGAAAACATTTAACCCTTACATAGACTGCTTAAAGCACCCCTAGTTGTGTGTGTTAATGTGCTCAGCTGCTAAATGAAAGGTTGGCATTTGGAATCCACCAGCTGTTCCATGGGAGGACAATGTGGTAGTATGCTGCCATAAAGACTGGCAGCCTTGGAAATCCTTTGGGAAAGTTCTACTCTGTCCTATAGGGTCATTATGAATCTGAATTGACTCACTGGCAATGGGTTTGTTTTTGATTCCAGAGAATAACAAAAGGAAAGAACTGAACTAGTTTTAAAAATAAAAAATAGTATAAATAGTACTGATTGCATATAGAACATAAACCTGATACCATTATATCAGCTACTTTCATCTAAGTCACGCACACACAATCTGTGAAACACCTCATAACATGGTTGAATTCAGAGGACATTATGCTGAATTAAATCAGTTAAACTTAAAACGACAGATATTGTGGGCTTCTGGCAAGATGGTGCAACAGGCAGACAAGCTACTCAGACCCTCGACAACAAAGAAACAAGAAAACAATTGAAACAGATACAGAGGCTAATCCTGGAACCCTGAGCTTTGAAGGGAAGGTTAAAAAAAAGTAGATTAAATACCAATTAGTAGAAGAAACTAGCATAATGCCCACGGCACTTGACTGCTAAGCAGAAGGCTGGCAGTTCAAACCCACCAGCCACTCCTCAGAAGGAAGATGGGGCAATCTACTTCTGTAATGATACTGCCTCAGAAACCCTATGAGGGGTCGCTATGAGTTGGGTCTGACTCGACAGCACATAACAACAACAACAAGTAAAAGAAACTATATGGAAACTGTGAACAAGGAGACAAATGGAGCTGTGGACTGTTAGCTGCCCTGATACCATGGTCATTTTGAATATTTACAGAAAAGTTCTGATTAAAACAATAACCTGATCATTAGCACTGCCTGTCCTGGACTGCATGGGAAACCACACTGGTGTCTAGTGACAAGAAAAGTGTGATATTCCCCTTGTTCACTTGTACCCCACACCCTCATGGTGAATGTAGGTGTGGCCATCCCCCAACTCCATCCTCCTTCTTGATCAGCAGGAATTCTATCCCATACCAGAGACCCTACCAATAGCTGTCTTCTGGGCAGGCAGAATTGGTTCCAGGACTGGGTATACTGCTCCAAGCCACCTTTTGGACCAGTAGGAATGTTTTCTTGGACAAGGAGACTTACACTTTCACCTTTTTGGATGGCAGGAACTTTTTCTGGGGCCAAATGTCCTGCCCCTAACTGCTTTTCAGGCCAGCAGGAACTTCTTCTGGAACCTGGCACCTTGCTTCCAGTTTCCTTTTGAACTGTCAGGACTTTTATTAGGTCCAGGCACCCTGTTACAGACACCTTCTGAGCCAGTAGGAACTCATCTAGAATCAGGCACCCTGCACCCAATTGCCTTATTTGTAGTCTGTAACTAGTTATGGGATCAGCCATCCTGTTCCCAGACAATTTGGGGCTGGCAAAAACTTTTTCTGAGACTAGGCACCCTATAGTCAGGGCCTTTGGGACAGCAGGAACTTCTGGGAGCAGAGCTCCTATGCTGCCTTTTGGTATTGCAGGAAATTTTTTGGGGGACCAGATGAAGTAGGCTTTGCTGCCTTTTGAGATGGCAGGAATTTTTTTTTGGACTAGGCAACTTATGCTTATGCTCACCCACATTTTGGAACAGCAGGAGCTGCTTTAAGGACTAAGAGCCCTGCTCCCAGCTGATGTTTGGAACAGCAAGAATCCTTCTAGAACCAGGTGCCCTGCTGCCTGCTGCTAGCATGGCCAGCAGGAACAATGCCCATAAGCCCTGACCCTAGTTTTCTTTCTTATTTTTAAAATTATTCTTATTTCACTTCTTTCCTTTTTAAAAAATTCTGTCTTTTCTTTCCCTTCTCTGATTCTCATTTTTTTCTTTTTCTTTTTCTTCTTCCCTTATTTTTCTTCTTTTTCCCTTTCCCAACCCTTGTTTTTCTTTTTTCATTTTTCTTGGTCTTTTTCTCTTATTTTCTTTTCTGATGCCCACCCCCCAGATTTTGCATATTTTTTTCTCTTTGTCCTTCTCTTGTATCCCCCTCCTTTTTTTTTTTCTTGTCACTATTTATGGTTGTTGTTTGTTTATGCTGATTATGTTTTTGCTCTCTTGATTTTATTTATTTATTTATTTGTTGTTGTTTTTTGTCCTATCTGGTGATAGATAGCAACTGTGTCCAAAATACCCAACCACACCTGCACTTCTTGTAACCTCACTGTTTTGGTTACCTAGTACCATTCTGACAGGAATGTGTACCACAAATGGGATGGCTTGAACAAACAGTTTATTCTCTTATAGTTTTGGGAGCTAGATATTCATGTTCCAAGTACCAGGCTTTAGGGGCTATGTAAAAGCCCCTTGACCTTGAGCTTCAGCTCTGCCTCTTGCTCCTGGCCCACTGAAGCTAGGGGACATCTCTTCACTCAGGCAGTTACTGGCTGCTGAGGCTAACAAGGCCAAGGTCAACAAATAAAATGGCACAGTTCCAATGTTACCAAACCACATGGCAGGCCATTAATTCAAGTCCACTGAAAGTCCCAGGATTAGCAGAGCATGGCAGGCTACTGAACAATGACAAAGCTACATGCAGGGTTCAAGTGTACCATAAGCTAGAGACCATTCCTGAAGCTGTTTCTTATATACAGGAAGCAGACCACATACGCACAGACCACAATCTCAGCTGCTCACAGTAGATTCCACCATGGAGCTGATTACTAGTCTCATTATGGGGAATACTACATCCAGCTTCCCATCCATCAACCAGGCCTAGCCAAGTTGACACACAGACTTAACCACTACACCCACCACCTGGGTGAGGGCCACCACTTCTTCTGCACCAATTGATCAGTGATAAACAGCAACCAATACCAGACCAATCTACCCTCAACTGCTCCACATGAACAGCTAACAGAGACTTATGCACACATTTTTATCCTCTATCACATCCACTAGGTCATAGGTCATAGGTGGTGAGTGGGTAAGGGCTGTCAAACCAGCAAATAGAGTAGCACATGACCCCCATTCATGTGGTTATATCAAAACAAAATAAAGAAAAAGAAAACTGGGTGAACCACATCAATATACAATCACTTATTAAATATAAATACAATGACATCACAATATCTAGGAGACAATGAGCACTCCCAGTTCACACAAAGAAATAAGTTAAAGTAATACAAACAAGTGACCAGAATACAGAGTATGAAAACTTCCCTGAGAGAAGTGGCATTGGAACCACCTGATAAGGAATTAAAAATAATTATATGGAGTTACCTTCAATGGATTGAGAAATTTGCCAAGAATAATAATTATAAAATCAAGGAAAATGATGACAATACTAACAGAACCACAGATTAACACTAGAGACATTTAGGAAAACAATACAAGAACAATTTGACAAAATAAATAAAAAATTAGAAATCATACAAAAATAGAAATTAGAAGAATTAGAAGATTAATAGTAAGATTTCCAAAATAGATGAAGCTTTGAAAAGGCAAAGTAGTAGAACTGAATCAATGGAAGACAGAATTAGTAAGATTGAAGACAAATCTCTCAGTACTGCTTTGTCAAGGAATCAACCAGAAA